>NC_142482.1:16765345-17068375 GCF_049115385.1 Moschus berezovskii | reverse complement strand
AAATAAAGTCTGCCCCTGTTTCCATTGTTTCCCCATCTATTTGCCATGAAGTGTTGGGACCGGATGCCATGATCCTAGTTTTATGAATGTTGAATTTTAAGCCAGTATTTTCACTCTCCCCTTTAACCTTCATGAAGAGTCTCTTAGTTCCTCTTCACTTTCTGCCATAAGGGTGGTGTCATCTGCATATTGATTATTCTCCCAGAAATCTTGATTCCAGCTTGAACTTTATCCAACCCAGCATTTTGCATGATGTTCTCTGCATATAAGTTAAATAAGCAATAGACTCAGATATTTCTTCCACAAAGATGAGTTTATTAGGAATCAGTAGAAAATTGAAATTTGGGGTCTACAGTAAAGCCAAGTCAGATGCAATTTCCTACAAGCAAGGGAAGGAGAAGGCTTGTATAGAGGGGGACAAGAAAGTCTCAGGAGGTCTGCAGTGAAAAGGGTCCATGGCTTTTTACTGGCTGAGCCTTGTCAGGAAAGAAGAGAAGTCTCTTGTTGGCTCTGGTATTGTAGTAATGCTTGCTCTACCAATTCTATTTAATTGAGTTTTTTAAGATATTTTTTAACACATAAAAATGCTTTGTAAGTAATTGTAAACATTATGTAAAAAAAAAAGTTGCCAGTGTGCAGGAAATTCTAGTTTTGCTTTTTGGAACCATCTGGAATTTCTTTTCCAAATGTTTTCCATCCACAATTTGTTGGATCCTTAGATGTTGGTCCCAAGATTCAAGGGTTTAGTCTCTACTGTATTTGGTCTTCAACCTGGATTCTGTTCCTGGCAGAAAGCAACTAAAACCCTGTGATAAGAACAAAAAGGATGTCTTTTGTTATATTAATGAGGATGCTAGGGAAAGCAGTGGATGTGCAAGTTGCTCAGTCCTGTCCAACCATTTGTATAGTACATGGAATTCTCCAGGCCAGAATACTGGAGTGGGCAGCCTTTCCCTTCTCCAGCGGATCTTCCCAATGCAGGGATTGAACCCAGGTCTCCCACATTGCAGGCAGATTCTTTACCAGCTGAGTCCATTGGGAAAGCCTTTGGTTTCCTAAATAAGAGGCTGGTTCCCCGGAACCAACAGCGGTATGAGAGGGTTAGAACTTCCAGCACTACTGCTCACAACCTCCAGGGGGTGCTGACGGTTGAACTCACACCCGTGGCCACTGATTTAACTGGTCACGACTGAAATGAAGCCTCCTTGAAAACCACAAAGAGCAGAGATTCTAGAGCCTCTGTGAGCATACAGAGGTGATGGGCAGTGATGCTGGAAAGGGCCTGGAAGCACTGAGTCCTTTTCCCACACCTTGCTCTCTGCATCTCTTCCCTCTGGCTATTCCTAAATTATATATTTTTGTAATAACTCAGCAATCTAGTAACTAAAATATTTCTCTGAGTTCTGCAAGGCACTCTTAGTAAATTAATCAATCCCAAGGAGGAAATCCTAGGAATCTCAGATTATGGCTAGTGGGAGAGAAGTACAGGTAATGACGTGGACTTGTGACTGGTATCGAAAGTGCATGTGTGTGTGTGTGTGTGTGTGGCGGGGGAGTATTGTAGGATTTTTTTTGGAATCAGATGCCATCTCTGGATGGCCAGTGTCAGAACCGAGTTCAGTGTTAAGATGCTCAGCTGGTGACCCAAGAGTTGCTTGCAGGTGTGCAGATCACCCGTCCATTGGAATTGGTCTCAGAATACAAAGTAAATAAATAAATACAAAGGAAGAAAGAAAAATACCATCCCTAGAATTATGGTTCCTAAATGTGTTTCACTTTGCTTACCAAGCCAGTGGAGCCGAAGATCTCATCACCTCCCATTTATCCCCATGCAATAAGATAGCCCCAGAGTAAGAGAGACACTGGTTTCAATTAAAGAATGGTGAGGTGATGCCTGTTTCCTATTAAGTATCAATAAGTTATTAAGTTATCCCAGATGTATTAGGACCAAGCCTGTCATGTTCTAAACATGAAAAGTAAACACGGATCCCTGGAAGAGCGCTCATTGGCCCCGCAATTTTGCTACCCCCCTTGATAACCACTGATGTGATGGATAAAAGTCACAAGTCAGAAAACGTCAGAACGGTGTCATCACTTGAGCTTCTACAAGTGACATCTGATATTCAAAAAAGATTACAGAACTGAGTGAAATTGTGGTTAGAGGGGACAAGCAAGCAAAGGGTGAGGTAAACCAGCAAGATAAGCTTACTTGTTTGAACCTCCGATATGAACCCTGAACCTATTTGAATAAATCATATTTCCCATGCTGAACTCTTCACTTTTCAAAGACACTTAGTCCTGGCAGCTGGAATCTGTGTCAGAACTCAACACAGAAGCATCCAGAGTCCATTACTGAAAATTCAGTCCTTATCCCCTGATGCCGAGTGACAATAACAAGGGCAAGGTTTTGTGGATAAAGGAAATAGAAAGTAGGTGTTTTGCCAGCAAATGAGGAGGGCAACAGACTAACATCTTGAAAACTACCTTCCTGCCTTCTTGGGAGAAAGCAGGTGCATTTGGAGGAAAGTCTTGGGTTTCTATGCTTAAGGTGAGAGGAACAACCAAAAACAGCAAGAATGTCCACCAATGTTAACAAGTAAAAAAGAATGAACAGTAACAAAAAATGTGTACTTTTGTGCCCAGCGGTGGAAGGACAGGACAGGAAAGGCAATTTCATTTAGAAACCATCCATCAGTTTCAGCCTTGTGGCCTTGTTACAAGCTCACCCTAGATTTGCCCACCCTTCCAAGGAGACCAGTGAGTAAGTGAAGCTCAGTTTCCAGGTTCGACTAGGTGGGATGCTCAAACCTGTCTGATGGTGTACTGGAGGCTGCCCTGGAAGGCACAGTCTTAGGGATAGGGATCTGGAGTCTATAGATGAGGTTTTTCTGACTCTGCAAGTGGCTCTGCATTTGACATCGCTTGTTGTGGAACGTAGTGGATGTCAAGAGTTGGTGCTTTCTGGGCACATTATCACCTGCCTCAAAGAAACTGCGGAAAGAATGACTGATGGCCAGAAGCAGACCCCTACAACAAAGCGTTGACATTAACAGTGCCAGGATCTGGACCAACACTTGAAAATAATCCTCCCATTTGACAAACTGCAAAGAACATTTTACTGGATCTCCTTGCCAATTCACCTCAATGATGTGAAATAATACCATGGAGAAAACTAAAGTGATACAAAATATAATATCCTTAATATAATGGTTCAGTAAAAATCTAAAAACACTGCTTGCCAGTTTAAATCTGTCCCCTGGCTACAGACACTAGCTTCAGTTCAGTTCAGTCACTCAGTCGTATCCGACTCTTTGTAACCCCATGAATCACAGCATCCCAGGTCTCCTTGTCCATCACCAACTCCCAGAGTTCACTCAAGCTCATGTCCATCGCATTGGTGATGCCATCCAGCCATTTCATTTTCTGTTGTCCCCTTCTCCTCCCACCCCCAATCCCTCCCAGCATCAGACTCTTTTCCAGTGAGTCAACTCGTCCCATGAGGTGGCCAAAGTATTGGAGTTTCAGCTTCAGCATCAGTCCTTCCAATGAACACCCAGGATTGATCTCCTTTAGAATGGACTGGTTGGATCTCCTTGCAGTCCAAGGGACTCTCAAGAGTCTTCTCCACACCACAGTTCAAAAGCATCAATTCTTCGGTGATCAGCTTTCTTCACAGTCCAAATCTCACATCCATACATGACCACGGGAAAAACCATAGCCTTGACTAGACGGACATTTGTTGGCAAAGTAATGTCTCTGCTTTTTAATATACTATCTAGGTTGGTCGTAACATTCCTTCCAAGGAGTAAGCGTCTCTTAATTTCATGGCTGCAATCAGCATCTGCAGTGATTTTGGAGCCCCCAAAAATAAAGTCTGACACTGTTTCCACTGTTTTTCCATCTATTTCCCATGAAGTGATGGGACCAGATGCCATGATCTTTGTTTTCTGAATGTTGAGCTTCAAGCCAACTTTTTCACTCTCCTCTTTCACTTTCATCAAGAGGCTTTTTAGTTCCTCTTCACCCTCTGCCATAAGGGTGGTGTCATCTGCATATCTGAGGTTATTGATATTTCTCCCAGCAATCTTGATTCCAGTTTGTGCTTCTTCCAGCCCAGCGTTCTTCATGATGTACTCTGCATATAAGTTAAATAAGCAGGGTGACAATATACAACCTTGACGTACTCCTTTTCCTATTTGGAACCAGTCTGTTGTTCCATGTCCAGTTCGAACTGTTGTTTCCTGACCTGCATACAGGTTTCTCAAGAGGCAGGTCAGGTGGTCTGGTATTCCCATCTCTTTCAGAATGTTCCACAGTTTATTGTAATCCACACAGTCAAAGACTTTGGCATAGTCAATGAAGCAGAAATAGATGTTTTTCTGGAACTCTATTGCTTTTTGAGCGATTCAGCAGATGTTGGCAATTTGATCTTTGGTTCCTCTGACTTTTCCAAAACCAGCTTGAACATCTGGAATTTCACAGTTCACATATTGCTGAAGCCTGGCTTGGAGAACTTTGAGCATGACTTTACTAGCATGTGAGATGAGTGCAATTGTGTAGTAGTTTGAGCATTCTTTGGCATTGCCTTTCATTGGGATTGGAATGAAGACTGACCTTTTCCAGTCCTGTGGCCACTGCTGAGTTTTCCAAATTTGTTGGCATATTGAGTGAAGCACTTTCACAGCATCATCTTTCAGGATTTGAAATAGCTCAACTGGAATTCCATCACCTCCACTAGCTTCATTCGTAGTGATGCTGTCTAAGGCCCACTTGACTTCACATTCCAAGATGTCTGGCTCCAGGTGAGTGATCACGCCATCGTGATTATCTTGGTCGTGAAGATCTTTTTTGTACAGTTCTTCTGTGTATTCTTGCCACCTCTTCTTAATATCTTCTGCTTCTGTTAGGTCCGTACTATTTCTGTCCTTTATCGAGCCCATTTCTGCATGAAAATTTCCCTTGATATCTCTAATTTTCTTGAAGAGATCTCTTGTTTTTCCTAGTCTGTTGTTTTCCTCTATTTCTTTGCATTGATCGCTGAGGAAGGCTTTCTTATCTCTCCTTGCTATTCTTTGGAACTCTGCATTCAGATGCTTTTATCTTTCCTTTTCTCCTTTGCTTTTTGTTTCTCTTCTTTTCACAGCTATTTGGAAGGCCTCCTCAGACAGCCATTTTGCTTTTTTGCATTTCTTTTCCATGGGGATGGTCTTGGTCCCTGTCTCCTGTACAATGTCACGAACCTCCGTCCATAGTTCATCAGGCACTCTATCTTTCAGATCTAGTCCCTTAAATCTATTTCTTACGTCCATTGTATAAACATAAGGGATCTGATTTAGGTCATATCTGAATGGTCTAGTGGTTTTCCCTACTTTCTTCAATTTAAGTCTGAATTTGGCAATAAGGAGTTCATGATCTGAGCCACAGTCAGCTCCTGGTCTTGTTTTTGTTAACTGTATAGAGCTTCTCCGTCTTTGGCTGCAAAGAATATAATCAATCTGATTTCGGTGATGACCATCTGGTGATGTCTATGTGTAGAGTCTTCTCTTGTGTTGTTGGAAGAGGGTGTTTGCTATGACCAGTGCGTTCTCTTGACAAAACTCTATTAGCCTTTGCCCTGCTTCATTTTGTGCTCCGAGGCCAAATTTGCCTGTTACTCCAGGTGTTTCTTGACTTCCTCCTTTTGCATTCCAGTCCCCTATAATGAAAAGGACATCTAGCTTACTTATCTTCTATTTCCTCCAGGCCCCATAAACTAATTGAGGGCTTAGGTGTGCCTCACTAATCTATTCATTTGATAGCTTGCTTAATTTGTATAAGCAACAGGTGAAGCAGATGCTTGATCTTTCACCAAAGAAAAAATTGAAGCACCAAGAAGTTAGTAACTTGTCCAAGGTTCCACAGAAGGCAATAGAGGGAGAATTTAAACAAGGCAGCTTGGGGCACCAGAAACTGCGATTTTTAAACATAATATACTTTTCTCATCTAATTATGTAAAATTTCTAATTGTCATTGATTATACAAACTACATTTCCCCAGGAGCATTGTATAGGGCAAAAACATCCTTAAAAGTGTGTTAGCTGGAAGACAATACATGGAAATATAAAATACAAGAGCTTAAGAAACAAATTTGAGCCCCTAATTACCCCAAGTGATATGGAGGAAGTCAGTTACACTCACCCTAAACCTCAGGTTTCTTGAAAATTAAATTTTGGTAATCATTTAACAGCTATAGATGATATTTATATTTGATGTACCTGGATATTCCTGGAGGAGGTGATTTGATATTTGAGGCCAGTACATTTTCAGCAAAACTCCATGCTGCCTGCATATTGGATAAACTCTCAAGAGATTTATTTTTTTCTTTAACAGCAAAAGGACCAGTAGTCTGCCAAGAACTTTTCCTTCCTATGATTATACTAAAATCTTATGGAAGCCTATATCCTTTCTTTCTTTGCCCTAGGAAAAATTCTCATTCTTTCAGAGGTCTAAATTGAGATTTGGAGTAAGAGGGTTTTTCTCTAGTGTTGAATTACCTTTTATTGATTTTTTTTCCAAAATCTGAATAGTTTTATAAATAATGTATCCCAGACTCACTAAATAATCATCATACGGCATGTTTCTTTGCTCCTTATATGCTTAAATCTATAAAATTGCATATTTTAACAAGGTACATAGTTTTCACATAAAGTGAAAGTGAAGTCGCTCAGTCTTGTCCGACTCTTTGCGACCCCATGGACTGTAGCCTACCAGGCTCCTCCGTCCATGGGATTCTCCAGGCAAGAGTACTGGAGTGGGTTGCCGTTTCCTTCTCCAGGAGATCTTCCCAACCCAGGGATCGAACCTGGGTCTCCCACATTGGAGGCAGATGCTTTACCATCTGAGCCACCAGGGAAGCTCAGTTTTCACATAAGGCACAGACAAAATAGGAGTGAAACTTTTGCTATATATAAATCCAAAAAATTTAGTCATTATTTGCCACTCTGACCAGGCATGTGTGGGTGTGTTTCAGTGATTATGTGTGTTGGCTTTTGTGTTTGGAAGTCTGTGTGTGGAGGGACTCATGAGCTGATTTAATTGGGGTAATTTCATGTCAGTTTACAGAGACACACAGCTTCTCATCTCCCTGAAGATTTCACTAAGAGAGACATCAGACCTGGCTGTACCATCCATCTTCATTGGCTAAGGTTCCGATCAGATACTATGTGGAATAATCTGGCAGGTTAGGAGCTCTCTTAGGAGCTTTCAAAATTCAAAACTCCCTTCAGGGCAGAGACATGGAAGGAGGGAGGGGTTACCTAAAGATTAGCCCACTCCAATGGAGATAAAAGCTGGCTTGAGTTTCTCTACTAGGTTTACTTGCA
Organism: Moschus berezovskii; assembly: GCF_049115385.1. Taxonomy (NCBI): domain Eukaryota; kingdom Metazoa; phylum Chordata; class Mammalia; order Artiodactyla; family Moschidae; genus Moschus; species Moschus berezovskii. Next base: position 17,061,014 of record NC_142482.1, on the reverse strand, counting down.
TGCAAAAGTTCCCAATAAAATCCAGCTGGTTTAAATTTTGTCTGCAGACCTGAAACCCAGCAAATTTGGCTTGGCTTCTTCTTTTGCAGAAAATGCTTCACACAGAAATACTGAAGTGTCTAAACCCTCCATAGCAAAAGCAGGAGGACGGCTGTCCCCTACCTTCACTTTTTCCTAGTTCTACCCTTAAAGGCTCAGGTGATGTTAAGGGAAGGGGAAAAGTCTGCCACCAAGCAGGAAAGATTCTGTGAACCATCCAGGACTGCCTTTGTCCTTTGCGCTGAGCCAAAAAGAAAAGATTAAAGAGTTGCCATTGATGAGTGAGACAACTCAGGTTTTGGCATCACGAGAGAAGGAAGGAGCGTGCAAGACCATAGAGGGGAAGGAAACAACAAAACTAGACTGTTACAGTTTGAACAATCACAGGCTCCAGTGTGTGAAAGCACGGTGCTATCTTTTCCATTTCCCACCCTTGGCTCCGTACAAGCCCCTTGTTGCCCATAATTGGGGATGGAGTCAGTGCCAGAGCTACATAAAGCAAGCAGGCTTTCCTTTTTACTTTCTGCGCATCATCATTGTGTATGTGAGGTAATAAAAATCATTTATTATGAGCATGTGTAATCCTGGCTTAAAGAGCCATGCGTTCTTGTGACAACACTATCATAGCATCAGACATATTCCCATAAAACACCATATGTGGGCACTTAATAGTTCCCGGCCTGGCACCTACATGCTGGGGTATCATCTTAAAGGAGGACTCCTATACACACACACACACACACAGTCCTGTACTTATACAAATAAAATCCCTAACATGAGACAGGTGAGTAGGGAGTAGAGATTTTAAAATCCATTGATAATGACAATTGTTCCTCTTCTGTTAGTGTCAGATTGTCTCAAACCAGCTTCTAGAGTTCTTTTCAGCAAGAAAACCCTTCACAGCATTGCAAACATCAGTAAATATTCTTCCAGTCTCCAAGTTGCAAGAATGTCTTAGCATCACATTGGTATCTGGTGAGCTCTAAAAGCCCACTTAATTTTTATTCTTCTCACCCTTATTCTCTAGAAAGCACTTATTGGGATCTTGTGATAGAAATCACAGTAAACAAATAGGTTTTCAAACCATATAAAAGAATGTGGAATGGATGGAAGTTGCTTTGTCAGGCAGTGTCAGTGTTTGGTGATGGTTTTAAAGCATGTGTCTGTGGCCGTGAGTGTCCTCACCATCTTTCCTTTCTGCTGGCTTCTGGTGTAGGTTGGAACAGCTTCCTTTGGTTGCCACCTAGGTTGAACACTAGACTTTCCCAACTTGCAATATGCTTGGAGTCTGCCAGAACTCTGAGACTCACATTTTACTCTTGTATTAGCACCTGGGTCAGTTGGCCAGACACTGTAGGCATATGGTGAAAGTGAAGTGAAGTCGCTCAGTCGTGTCTGACTCTTTGTGAGCCCGTGGACTATAGGCCACCAGGCTCCTCCGTCCATGTGATTCTCCAGGCAAGAATACTGGAGTGGGTTACCATTTCCTTCTCCAGGGGATCTTCCCGACCCAGGGATCGAACCCAGGTCCCCTGCATTGCAGGCAGACGCTTTAACCTCTGAGCCACCAGGGAAGCCCCAGGCATATGGTTGTTCAAAACAGTTCAGCTGCAGAAAGAAGCTAGAGCCCACTAGTCTCTAATGGTACATCTACTTCAGTTGGCCTTTGTCAGCAAGGAGATCCAACCAGTCCATCCTAAAGGAGATCAACACTGAATATTCATTGGAAGGACTGATGCTGAAGCTCCAATACTTTGGCCACCTCATGAGAAGAGCCAACTCACTAGAAAAGACCTAAATGCTGGGAAAGATTGAGGGCAGGAGGAGAAGGGGGTGACAGAGGATGAAATGGTTGGATGGCATCACCAACTCAATGGCCATGAGTTTGAGAAAACTCCAGGAGATGGTGAAAGACCGGGAAGCCTGGTGTGCTGCAGCCAATGCGATCACACAGAGTTGGACATGACTGAGCAGCTGAGCAACAACTTCAGTTGGGAGTCAGGTAATCTGAAAGGAGGGAAGCCTTATCCAACAGACTGCAGAGCTCTCCACCAGGCTCCTCTATCCAAGGGGTTTCCAGGCGAGAATGCTGGAGGGGACTCCCATTTCCATCTCCAGGGGTTCCTCCCAACTCAGGGAATGAACCCAAGTCTCCTGTTAGGTAGGTGAAATCTTTACCGCTGAGCCACCAGGAAAGCCCTCTCTTCAAAGGGCACCTTATCTCAGGGATATACGGCTGTGTGTCCATAAGTTCCGTGTGGGAAGATGCTAAGAGTGATGTTTTCAGTTTCTGAACAGCCATCATTTAGTATATACGTCTCAAGTCTCTCACTCTTCCTAGTGTGTCAGACAGCCTACAGTGTACAATGGTAGTTTGTTTAAAGTCCATATGGTAGTTATTACATTGAAAATGTATACTAAGCATATGTCTACATTCCTAATAGCTCTTTCCAACACTTCTACATGGCTGAGTTGACCCAGTTAATATTTCTCACAGTTCTTTGGCCCAAACTCCCATTCCAACACCCCTCCTCTACAATGGAAATATTGTTGGTTTTAATTGCTTTTGTTCTTTTAACGCTGCTGGGTAGTTGAAAGGTAACTTCAACTACCTTTCAACTGTGTGGTAGCTAGTTCTCTTACTGATCCAAAGAAATTTTCATTCTATTGATAACCTAGCTTTGCAGTTATTATCCCTAAGCTGGTCATGCCCACCCATTACTGATTTTTTTCGAAGACTTTATCTGTTAAACATAACTCCCCAACCTCTTCCTCTTTTTTCCTCACTGAGAACTTGTAAGGCACTAGCTTACAGTGGCATGGTTTACAACCTGATCTGTTTCTTTCATCTTCAAAACCATGTGTTTTGTCCTGTCTACCAATGGTTCTCCATCCTGACCATGCACTGAAAATGTCTAGAGAGCTTTTGAAATGAAGAATGTCTAGCACTTTATCCCCTTTTCTCCCTTGACCTTTAAAACCTGTAGTGATAAGGCCAAGGACTCTAATTTTAAATGCTCTGTAGTTAATGCTGATATCCAACCACAATCAAAACACACTTTTCAATTAGAAAAATATAGCTCCTATGTGGATCCTCTGCACTATGCTTGTCTCATTTAATCCTCACCATAAGTCAGTAAATATTTTCATCAAATAGAATAGGAAACTGGGCACAGAAGAATCTGTTTGTTAAGTAGCCCCAGTCACATATTTAGCATATTTTACATTTTTAAACTTTTATTTATGTGTCTTTGACTGCCTTGGGTCTTTGTTGCTGCATGAGGGCTTTCCCTAGTCGCTGCAACAAGGGCTGCCCTCTCATGTGGTGAGCGGGCTTCTCATTGCAGTGGCTCCTCTTGTTATGGAGCACAGGCTCTAGGTGCACAGGCTTCAATGGTTGTGGTGCAGGAGCTTAGTTGCCCCAAGGCATGTAGAATCTTCCCAGACCAGAGATCAGATCCATGTCCCCTGCATTAGCAGGCAAGCTCCTAACCACTGGACCACCAAGGAAGTCCCTTAACACATTTTACAGCAAGGATTTGAGTCTGTGGCTTTAAATCAAAAGTTGACTTCTTTCCACAATCTATACTGTTCCTCACACTACTCTATTGTCTATACTTACTGGTAGCCTCTCTTTATTTCCAATTCTCATTATGACTTTTTTGGTTTATTGGGCTTCCCTGGTGGCTCAGAGGTTAAAGCGTCTGCCTCCAATGCGGGAAACCCGGGTTCGATCCCTGGGTCGGGAAGATCCCCTGGAGAAGGAAAAGGTAACCCACTCCAGTATTCTTGCCTGGAGAATCCCATGGACGGAGAAGCCTGGTAGGCTACAGTCCACGGGGTCGCATAGAGTCGGACACGACTGAGCGACGGAACGGAACGGAATGTACTAAAAATGAAGAAAAAAAAAAGCTGGGAAATCTTGTAATGAAAATCAAAGGAGATTAGGAATAAAAATAATGGGGCCCTGTTTGATTGTGGTGTAGTTTAATCCCAGTAGAGATAATGATGTTACATTTCATATTTATTTTAAAGAGTAAGGTGAACTTGACGTTGGGCTTCCCTGGTAGCTCAGCAATAAATAATCCACCTGCAAAGCAGGAGGTCAGCAGGAGACACAAGTTTGATCCCTGGGTCAAGAAGGAAGAAATGGCAACCCCCTCCAGTATTCTTGCCTGGAAATCCCATGGACGGAGGAGCCTCCAACATGAGTGAGAGATTGAGCTCACACTCATGAACTTGACATTAGCATTGGTGCATGAGAGAGAAGGAGAGGCTGCACGACTATCCCACGGGCCAAAAGAGAAAAGCACTCTTATCCCTAAGATGAAGAATTCTTCAAAGCTCTCCCTGCCTTTGTCCAAGTCAGGTCTCTGTCTCCTCTTTCTCACCTTTCTTTTTTTTTTTTAGGTAATAAATTTATTTTTTATTGGAGGCAAATTATTTTACAATATTATATTGGTTGGTTTTGCCATACATTGATATGAATTTGCCCCGGGTTTACGTAAGTTCCCCCTCCTGAACCCCCCTCCCACATCCCTCCTCCCTTTATTCTCCCTCTGGGTCATCCCCGCATGCCAGCCCCGAGCATCCTATAACATGCATTGACCCTGAACTAGTGATTCGTTTCACATATGACAACATACTTGTTTCAATGCCATTCTCCCAAATCATCCCACCCTCACCCTCTCCCACAGAGTCCCAAACACTGTTCTATACATCTGTGTCTCTTTTGCTGTCTCGTATACAGGGTTATCATTTGCATCTTTCTAAATTCCATATATATGTGTTAGTATACTGTATTGGTGTTTTTCTTTCTGGCTTACTTCACTCTGTATAATAGGCTCCAGTTTCATCCACCTCATTAAAACTGATTCAAATGCATTCTTTTTGATGGCTGAAAAATACTCCATTGTGTATATGTACCAAAGCTTTCTTATCCATTCATCTGCAGATGGACATCTAGGTTGCTTCCATGTCCTGGCTATTTTAAACAGTGCTGCAATGAACATTGGAGTACATGTGTCTCTTTCAATTCTGGTTTCCTCAGTGTGTATGCCCAGGAGTGTGATTGCTGGATCATATGGCAGTTCTATTTCCAGTTTTTTGAGGAATCTCCACACTGTTCTCCATAGTGGCTGTACTAGTTTGCATTCCCACCAACAGTGTAAGAGGATTCCCTTCTCTCCACACCCTCTCCAGCATTTATTGCATGTAGACTTTTGGATAGCAGCCATTCTGACTGGTGTGAAATGGTATCTCATTGTGGTTTTGATTTGCATTTCTCTGATTATGAGGGATGTTGAGCATTTTTTCATGTGTTTGTTAGCCATCTTTATGTCTTCTTTGGAGAAATGTCTGTTTAGTTCTTTGGCCCATTTTTTGATTGGGTCGTTTATTTTTCTGGAATTGAGCTGAAGGAGCTGCTTGTATATTTTGGAGATTAATCTTTTATCAGTTGCTTCATTTGCTATTATTTTCTCCCATTCTGAAGGCTGTCTTTTCACCTTACTTATAGTTTCCTTTGCTGTGCAGAAGCTTTTGATTTTAGTTAGGTCCCATTGGTTTATTTTTGCTTTTATTTCCAATATTCTGGGAGGTAGGTCTTGGAGGATCCTGCTGTGATTTATTTCGTAGAGTGTTTTGCCTACGTTCTCCTCTAGGAGTTTTATAGAATCTGGTCTTACATTTAGCTCTCTAATTCATTTTGAGTTGATTTTTGTGTATGGTGTTAGGAAGTGTTCTAGTTTCATTCTTTTACAAGTGGCTGACCAGTTTTCCCAGCACCACTTGTTAAAGAGACTGTCTTTTCTCCATTTTATATTCTTGCCTCCTTTGTCGATGATAAGGTGTCCATAAGTGTGTGGATTTATCTCTGGGCTTTCTATTTTGTTCCATTGATCTATATTTCTGTCTTTATGCCAGTACCATACTGTCTTGATGACTGTGGCTTTGTAGTAGAGCCTAAAGTCTGGCAGGTTAATTCCTCCAGTTCCATTCTTCTTCTTCAAGATTGCTTTGGCTATTTGAGGTTTTTTGTATTTCCATACAAATTGTGAGATTATTTGTTCTAGTTCTGTGAAAAATATCGTTGGTAGCTTGATAGGGCAGAGAAGGCAATGGCAAGCCACTCCAGTACTCTTGCCTAGAAAATCCCATGGATGGAGGAGCCTGGTAGGCTGCAGTCCGTGGGGTCGCTAAGGGTCGGACACGACTGAGCGACTTCACTTTCACTTTTCACTTTCACACAATGGAGAAGGAAATGGCAACCCACTCCAGTGTTCTTGCCTGGAGAATCCCAGGGATGGGGGAGCCTGGTGGGCTTCCGTCTATGGGGTCACACAGAGTCGGACACGACTGAAGTGACTTAGCAGCAGCAGCAGCAGCAGCCTGATAAGGATTGCATTGAATGTATAAATTACTTTGGGTAGTATATTCATTTTCACAATATTTATTCTTCCAACCCATGAATACGGTGTATTTCTCCATCTATTAGTGTCCTCTTTGATTACTTTCACTAGTGTTTTATAGTTTTCTATGTACAAGTCTTTTGTATATATTCCTAAGTATTTAATTCTTTTCATTGCAACAGTGAATGGAATAGTTTCCTTAATTTCTCTTTCTATTTTCTCATTATTAGTGTATAGGAATGCAAGGGATTTCTGTGTGTTGATTTTATATCCTGCAACTTTACTGTATTCATTGATTAGCTCTAGTAGTTTTCTGGTAGAGTCTTTGGGGTTTTCTGTGTAGAGGATCATGTCATCAGTGAACAGTGAAAGTTTTACTTCTTCTTTTCCAATTTGTATTCCTTTTATGTCTTTTTCTGCTTTGATTGCTGTAGCCAAAACTTCCAGAACTATGTTGAATAGTAGTGGAGAGAGTGGGCACCCTTGTCTTGTTCCTGACTTTAGGGGAAATGCTTTCAGTTTTTCACCATTGAGGATAATGTTTGCTGTGGGTTTGTCATATATAGCTTTTATTATGTTGAGATATGTCCCTTCTATTCCCACTTTCTGGAGAGTTTTTATCATAAATGGATGTTGTATTTTGTCAAAGGCTTTCTCTGCATCTATTGAGATAATCATATGATTTTTATTTTTCAGTTTGTTAATGTGGTGTATTACGTTGATTGATTTGCGGATATTGAAGAATCCTTGCATTCCTGGGATAAAGCCCACTTGGTCATGATGTATGATCTTCTTAATGTGTTGTTGGATTCTGATTGCTAGAATTTTGTTAAGGATTTTTGCATCTATGTTCATCAGTGATATTGGCCTGTAGTTTTCCTTTTTTGTGGGATCTTTACCAGGTTTTGGGATTAGGGTGATGGTGGCCTCATAGAATGAGTTTGGAAGTTTCCCTTCCTCAGGAACTTTCTGGAAGAGTTTGAGTAGAATAGGTATTAGCTCTTCTCTAAATTTTTGATAGAATTTAGCTGTGAAGCCATCTGGACCTGGGCTTTTGTTTGCTGGAAGATTTCTGATTACTTCCTCTAGTTCGGTGCTTGTGATAGGTCTGTTCAGAAATTCTCTTTCTTCCTGGTTCAGTTTTGGCAAGGTATACTTTTCTAGGAATTTGTCCATTTCTTCCAAGTTATTCATTTTATTGCCATATAATTAATTGCTGATAGTATTCTCTAATAATCCTTTGTATTTCTGTGTTGTCGGTTGTGATCTCTCCATTTTCATTTCTAATTTTATTGATTTGGTTCTTCTCCCTTTGTTTCTTGATGAGTCTGGCTAGTGGTTTGTCAATTTTATTTACCTTCTCAAAGAACCAGCTTTTGGCTTGGTTGATTTTTGCTATGGTCTCTTTTGTTTCTTTTGCATTTATCTCTGCCCTAATTTTTATGATTTCTTTCCTTCTACTAACCCTGGGGTTCTTAATTTCTTCCTTTTCTAGTTTCTTTAGATGTAGAGTTAGGTTATTTAGTTGACTTTTTTCTTGTTTCTTGAGGTGTGCCTGTATTGCTATGAACTTCCCCCTGAGCACTGCTTTTACAGTGTCCCAGAGGTTTGGGGTTGTTGTGTTTTCATTTTCATTCATTTCTATGCATATTTTGATTTCTCTTTTGATTTCTTCTATGATTTGTTCATTATTCAGCAGCGTGTTGTTCAGCCTCCATATGTTGGTATTTTTAATAGCTTTTCTCCTGTAATTGAGATCTAATCTTACTGCATTGTGGTCAGAAAAGATGCTTGGAATGATTTCAATTTTTTTGAATTTACCAAGGCTAGATTTATGGCCCAGGATGTGATCTATCCTGGAAAAGGTTCCGTGTGCTCTTGAGAAAAAGGTGAAATTCATTGTTTTGGGGTGAAATGTCCTATAGAGATCTATTAGGTCTAACTGGTCTATTGTATCATTTAAAGTTTGTGTTTCCTTGTTAATTTTCTGTTTAGTTGATCTATCCATAGATGTAAGTGGGGTATTAAAGTCTCCCGCTATTATTGTGTTATTGTTAATTTCCCCTTTCATACTTGTTAGTAATTGTCTTACATATTGTGGTGCTCCTATGTTGGGTGCATAAATATTTATAATTGTTATATCTTCGTCTTGGATTGATCCTTTGATCATTATGTAGTTTCCTTCTTTGTCTCTTTTCACAGCCTTTGTGTTAAAATCTATTTTATCTGATATGAGTATTGCTACTCCTGCTTTCTTTTGGTCTCTATTTGCGTGGAATATCTTTTTCCAGCCCTTCACTTTCAGTCTGTATGTGTCCCTCGATTTGAGGTGGGTCTCTTGTAGACAACATATGTGGGGGTCTTGTTTTTGTATCCATTCAGCCAGCCTTTGTCTTTTGGTTGTGGCATTCAACCCATTTACATTTAAGGTGATTATTGACAAGTATGATCCCATTGCCATTTTCTTTATTGTTTTGGGTTCGAGTTTATATACCCTTTCTGTGTTTCCTGTCTAGAGAAGATCCTCTAGCATTTGTTGGAGAGCTGGTTTGGTGATGCTGAATTCTCTCAGCTTTTGCTTGTCTGTAAAGCTTTTGATTTCTCCTTCATATTTGAATGAGATCCTTGCTGGATATAGTAATCTGGGCTGTCGGTTACTTTCTTTCATCACTTTAAGTATGTCTTGCCATTCCCTCCTGGCCTGAAGAGTTTCTGCTGAAAGATCAGCTATTATCCTTATGGGGATCCCCTTGTGTGTTATTTGTTGTTTTTCCCTTGCTGCTTTTAATATTTGTTCTTTGTGTTTGATCTTTGTTAATTTGATTAATATGTGTCTTGGAGTATTTCGCCTTGGGTTTATCCTGTTAGGGACTCTCTGGGTTTCTTGGACTTGGATGATTATTTCCTTCCCCATTTTAGGGAAATTTTCCACTATTATCTCCTCAAGTATTCTCTCATGGTCTTTCTTTTTGTCTTCTTCTTCTGGGACTCCTATGGTTCGAATGTTGTGGTGTTTAATATTGTCCCATATGTCTCTAATATTGTCCTCATTTCTTTTAATTCTTTTATCTTTTTCCATCTCTGGTTCATTTATTTCTACAATTCTATCTTCTAGCTCACTTATCCTGTCTTCTGCCTCCATTATTCTACTGTTTGTTCCCTCCAGAGTGTTTCTGATATCATCTATTGCATTATTCATTGTATATTGACTCTTTTTTATTTCCTCTAATTCCTTATTAAACATTTCTTGCATCTTTTCAATCCTTTTCTCCAGTTTATTTATCTGTAACTCCATTTTGCTTTCCAGATTTTGAATCATTTTCACAATTAAAATTCGAAATTCTTTATCAGGTAGGTTCCCTATATCTTCCTCTTTTGTTTATGTTGGTGGGCATTTATCCTGTTCCTTTACTTGCTGGGTATTTCTCTGCCTCTTCATCTTGCTTATATTGCTGTGTTCGGGGTGGCCTTTCCGTCTTCTGGCAGTTTGTGGAGTTCTCTTTATTATGTATTTACCTCGTTGTGTGTGGGGTTGGGTGGGTGACTTGTCAAGGTTCCCTGGTTAAGGAAGCTTGTGTCGATGTTCTGGTGAGTGGAGCTGGATTTCTTCTCTCTGGAGTGCAATGAAGTATCCAGTAATGAATTTGAGTTGTCAGTGGGTTTGGAGTGGCTTTGGGCAGCCTGTATATTGAAGCTCAGTGCTATTCTTCTGTGTTGCTGGATAGTTTGCATAGTATGTCTTTCACTGAAACTTGTTGACCCTTGGGCAGTGCCTGGTTTCAGTGTATGTATGGAGGCATTTGATGAGTATCTATCAATTAATGTTCTCTGGAACAGGAGATCTCTGGTGTTCTCAGGATTTGGACTTAAGCCTCTGCCTCTGTTTTTCAGTCTTATTCTTGCAGTAGGCTCAAGGCTTCTCCCTCTGTTACTTCCAAGGCAGTTCCTTCTGTTGAAAAAGCTCTTCTGTTTTCTGGTCTCCTCAGTGTCTAATTCCCGTCCTGACACCAGAATGTGGTGGTGGACACTTTTTTTTTCCCCCCCGACTCACCTGTTCAGTCCTGTTGTGGGGAGGGAGGAACACAGCTAACAAATATCCCTGGTGTCTGTGGGGAGTGATTGCAGTGTCTTGGCTACACTGGGAATGCTCCTGCTCGATGTGTGTATGCTTTCCCTGTTTATGCTACTTAGGCTCTAGGTTGCTCTGCTGGGAGCTGTCCGCGGCTGGCGCTGGGTTGCATGCACTTCCCAGGTCTGAGTGGCTCAGGTTCAGGTCCTCCGGTACTCGACAAAGGCGCAGACTTGGCTGGGTCTGCGTTTTGTGCCTTCCCCGGTCTGAGCAGCTCAGGTGACCAGGCATTTGGCGAGCACGGTCGCTGCGACTTATCACCTTCCTGGTCCCTGCCACTCGGTTTTCTGGGAGTACAACCAGCGCACTTTCTCAGGTGGATATCGACCACCCCGAACCCAAGAAGTCCTGGCCAGCAAGGAAGCCTGCCTGCAGCTTGGCACAGGAAGCCTCTCTGGGGCCGCGGCTACCCCCGCCCCGGCGCTGGCTGCCCTCCTCGCCAGCGTCGGCGGGGGCTGGGGGAAGGGCCGCCCGCTGCCGGCTCACTCCGCTCAGTGCCCTGTTCTGTGGGTGGGGCTGCCGGAGTCCTGGGTTGGGGCTTTGCGCAGGCTTTTCCTAGCCTTTTCGCCTTTTAGCTGCAGCTTCTGCTTTGGTATCTTAAGTTCATGCCCTCAGTTTGCCCTGGGGCGTTCAAGCCCGTTCTCCCTCTAAGCTGTGCCGCCTGAGCCTCCCTGCCCAGCCCCCGCCTGCTAGTGGGGGGTGCGGGTGTCTGTGCCGCTTCTCCGCTGAGAGTTTCCTCTGGACACTTAGTCTGTTGAGTTTTAATTATTTATGTCTTTTGTCTCCCAGTTATGCGGCCCTCTGAGGTTCCACTCGCCAGTGTTTCCAGGTGTTTGGAAACTTCCCTTTTTTTTTTTAAGCCTCCCTTCCCTGGACAGAGCTCCGTCCCTCCCTCTTTTGTCGCTCTTCTTATCTTTTATATTATTTCTTACCTCCTTTTGATGACTATGGGCTGCTTTTCCGAGTGCCTGATGTCCTCTGCCAGTATTCAGAAGTTGTTTTGTGGGATTTACTCAGCGTTCAAATGTTCTTTTGCTGATTTTGTGGGGGAGAAAGTGGTCGCCCCGTCCTATTCCTCCACCATCTTGCCCTCCCCTACTTCAATTTTAAAATCAAGTAAAATCATCCGTTCCATTCCGTTCCGTTCAGTCGCTCAGTGATGTCCGACTCTTTGTGACCCCATGGACTGTAGCCTACCAGGCTTCTCCGTCCAAGGGATTTTCCACAAGAACACTGGAGTGGGTTACCATTCAGTTCAGTTCAGTTCAGGTCAGTCACTCAGTCGTGTCCGACTCTCCGTGACCCCACGAATCACAGCACACCAGGCCTCCCTGTCCATCACCAACTCCCGGAGTTCACTCAAACTCATGTCCATCGAGTCGGTGATGCCATCCAGCCATCTCATTCTCTGTCGTCCCCTTCTCCTCCCGCCCCCAACCGTTCCCAGCATCAGAGTCTTTACCAGAGAGTCAACTCGTCGCATGAGGTGGCCAAAGTATTGAAGTTTCAGCTTTAGCATCAGTCCTTCCAATGATCACCCAGGATTGATCTCCTTTAGAATGGACTTGTTGGATTTCCTTGCAGTCCAAGGGACTCTCAAGAGTCTTCTCCAACACCACAGTTCAAAAGCATCAATTCTTCGGTGATCAGCTTTCTTCACAGTCCAACTCTCACATCCATACATGACCACTAGAAAAACCATAGCCTTGACTAGACGGACCTCGGTTGGCAAGATAATGTCTTTGCTTTTTAATATGCTATCTAGGTTGGTCATAACTTTCCTTCAGTAAGTGTCTTTTAATTTCATGGCTGCAATCAGCATCTGCAGTGATTTTGGAGCCCCCCAAAATAAAGTCTGACACTGTTTCCACTGTTTCTCCATCTATTTCCCATGAAGTGATGGGAACAGATGCCATGATCTTCGTTTTCTGAATGTTGAGCTTTACGTCAACTTTTTCACTCTCCTCTTTCACTTTCATCAAGAGGCTTTTGAGTTACTCTTCACTTTCTGCCATAAAGGTAGTGTCATCAGCATATCTAAGGTTATTGATATTTCTCCCAGCAATCTTGATTCCAGCTTGTGCTTCTTCCAGCCCAGCGTTCCTCATGATGTACTCTGAATATAAGTTAAATAAGCAAGGTGACAATATACAGCCTTGATGTACTCCTTTTCCTATTTGGAACCAGTCTGTTGTTCCATGTCCAGTTCTGACTGTTGCTTCCTGACCTGCATACAAGTTTCTCAAGAGGCAGGTCAGGTGGTCTGGTATTCCCATCTCTTTCAGAATTTTCCACAGTTTACTGTGATCCACACAGTCAAAGGCTTTGGCATAGTCAATGAAGCAGAAATAGATATTTTTCTGGAACTCTCTTGCTTTCTCCATGATCCAGCGGATGTTGGCATTTGATCTCTGGTGCCTCTGCCTTTTCTAAAACCTACTTGAACATCTGGGAGTTCATGGTTCACATATTGCTGAAGCCTGGCTTGGAGGATTTTCAGCATGACTTTACTAGCGTGTGAGATGAGTGCAATTGCGCGGTAGTTTGAGCATTCTTTGGCATTCCCTTTCTTTGGGATTGGAATGAAGACTGACCTTTTCCAGTCCTGTGGCCACTGCTGAGTTTTCCAAATTTGCTGGCATATTGAATGAAGCACTTTCACAGCATCATCTTTCCGGATTTGAAATAGCTCAACTGGAATTCCATCACCTCCACTAGCTTTGTTCGTAGTGATGCCTTCTAAGGCCCACTTGACTTCACATTCCAAGATGTCTGGCTCTAGGTCAGTGATCATGTTATCGTGACTATCTTGGTCATGAAGATCTTTTTTATACAGTTCTTCTGTGTATTCTTGCCACCTCTTCTTAATATCTTCTGCTTCTGTTAGGTCCATATCATTTCTGTCCTTTATCGAGCCCATCTTTGCATGAAATGTTCCCTTGGAATCTCTAATTTTCTTGAAGAGATCTCTTGTTTTTCCTATACTGTTGTTTCCCTCTATTTCTTTGCATTGATCACAGAGGAAGGCTTTCTTATCTCTCCTTGCTATTCTTTAGAACTCTGCGTTCAGATGCTTATATCTTTCCTTTTCTCCTTTGCTTTTTGCTTCTCCTCTTCACAGCTATTTGTAAGGCCTACTCAAACAGCCATTTTGCTTTTTTGCATTTCTTTTCCATGGGGATGGTCTTGGTCCCTGTCTCCTGTACAATGTCACGAACCTCCGTCCAGAGTTTATCAGGCACTCTATCAATCAGATCTAGTCCCTTAAATCTATTTCTCACTTCCACTGTAATCATAAGGGATTTGATTTAGGTCATATCTGAATGGTCTAATGGTTTTCTCTACTTTTTTCAATTTAAGTATGAATTTGGCAATAAGGAGTTCATGATCTGAGCCACAATCAGCTCCTGGTCTTGTTTTTGCTAACTGTATAGAGCTTCTCCATCTTAGGCTGCAAAGAATATAATCAATCTGATTTCGGTGATGACCATCTGGTGATGTCTATGTGTAGAGTCTTCTCTTGTGTTGTTGGAAGAGGGTGTTTGCTATGACCAGTGCGTTCTCTTGACAAAACTCTATTAACCTTTGCCCCGCTTCATTCCGTGCTCCAAGGCCAAATTTGCCTGTTACTCTAGGTGTTTCTTGACTTCCTACTTTTGCATTCCAGTCTCCTATAATGAAAAGGACATCTTTTTTGGGTGTTAGCTCTAAAAAATCTTGTAGGTCTTCATCAGTTCAGTTCAGTCGCTCAGTCGTGTCCGACTCTCCGCGACCCCATGAATCACAGCACGCCAGGCCTCCCTGTCCATCACCAACTCCCGGAGTTCACTCAAACCCACGTCCACAGAGTCGGTGATGCCATCCAGCCATCTCATTCTCGGTCGTCCCCTTTTCCTCCCGCCCCCAACCTTTCCCAGCATCAGAGTCTTTTCCAGTGAGTCAACTCGTCGCATGAGGTGGCCAAAGTATTGCAGTTTCAGCTTTAGCATCAGTCCCTCCAATGAACATCCAGGATTGATCTCCTTTAGAATGGACTGGTTGGATCTCCTTGCAGTATAAGGGACTCTCAAGAGTCTTCTCCAACACCACAGTTCAAAAGCATCGATTCTTCGGCGATCAGCCTTCTTCACAGTCCAACTCTCACATCCATACATGACCACGGGAAAAACCATTGCCTTGACTAGACGGACCTTGGTTGGCAAAGTAATGTCTCTGCTTTTTAATATACTATCAAGGTTGGTCATAACTTTCCTTCCAAGGAGCAACCGTCTTTTAATTTCATGGCTGCAATCAGCATCTGCAGTGATTTTGGAGCCCAGAAAAACAAAGTCTGACACTGTTTCCACTGTTTTTCCATCTATTTCCCATGAAGTGATGGGACCAGATGCCATGATCTTTGTAGGTCTTCATAGAATCGTTCAATTTCAGCTTCTTCAGAGTTACTGGTTGGGGCATAGGCCTGGATTACTGTAATATTGAATGGTTTGCCTTGGAAATGAACAGAAATCATTCTGTCATTTTTAAGATTGCATCCAAGTACTGCATTTCAGACTCTTTTGTTGACCATGATGGCTACTCCATTTCTCTAAGGGATTCCTGCCCACAGTAGTAGATGTAATGGTCATCTGAGTTAAATTCACCCATTCCAGTCCATTTTAATTCACTGATTCCTAGAATGTCTATGTCACTCTTGCCAGCTCCTGTTTGACCACTTCCAATTTGCCTTGATTCATGGACCTAACATTCCAGGTTCCTATGCAATATTGCTCTTTACAGCACAGGACCTTGCTTCTATCACCGGTCACATGCACAGCTGGGTTTTGGTTTTGCTTTTGCTCCATCCCTTCATTCCTTCTAGAGTTATTTCTCCACTGAGCTCCAGTAGCATACTGGGCACCTACCGACCTGGGGAATTCCTCATTCAGTATCCTATCATTTTGCCCTTTGATACTGTTCATGGGGTTCTCAAGGCAAGTATACTGAAGTGGTTTGCCATTCCCTTCTCCAGTGGACCACATTCGGCTGTGGTCCATGTGATCAGATCGACTAGTTTCCTGTGATTATGATTTCAGTTTGTCTGAACTCTGATGCCCCCTCGCAATATCTACTGTCTTATTTGGGTTTCGCCTACCTTGGGCGTAGGCTATCTCTTCACAGCTGTTCCAAGAAAGCATAGCTGCTGCACCTTACCTTGGATGAGGGGTATCTCCTCAAGGCCGCCCCTCCTGACCTTGAACGTGGAGTAGCTCCTCTCGGCCCTCTTGCGCCCGTGAAGCCACCACCTATTGGACGTGGGGTAGCTCCTCTCGGCTGCCGGCCCTGGCCTCAGGCATGGGCTAGCTCCTCACCATTGTGCCTCTTTGCATGGTCGGTTGCGCCATTGATCTATCTCAAATCCCTTTCTACATGTGAGCAACATGCAGCTCAGAGATTAAAGTAACTTGTCCAAGGCTGTTGTAGCCAGTGGATGACTCAACTAAGATTGTGATGGAGTTCTGGTTCCAAAGCCAGAGTTCTTTACCCTGAGGTTGAAAAGTAGAGAGGTAAAGCATTACAGTTCTGCCCTCTATGACTCTTTTATCTTTCACTTCAAATCTATTCTGATACATTGTGTCCTCTCAAGAACCTAAAGGTCATTTTTTTTATTTAACTCTGTACTGTACTTTTAATATCAAATAATACTCTAAATTATATAATATTTTTAAATGGTGTAATTTATCAAGCACTTATTTTGTACCAAACACAGTTCTGAACTCTCATTACATACTGTCACTTTTAATTTTTAATTAAATTTTGTGGTTGGCATTATCCCATTTTCTTTTTTTTTCTTTTTTTTTCTTTTTTTTTTATTGGAGGCTAATTATTTTACAATATTATATTGGTTGGTTTTTCCATACATTGACATGAATCTGCCCCGGGTGTACATGAGTTCCCCTTCCTGAACCCCCCTCACACCTTCCTCCTCCCCTTATCTTCCCTCTGGGTCATCCCCGCACACAAGCCCTGAGCATCCTGTAACATGCATCAACCCTGAACTGGCGATTCCTTTCACATATGATAATATACATGATTCAATGCCTTTCTCCCAAATCATCCCACCCTCACCCTCTCCCACAGAGTCCCAAACACTGTTCTATACATCTGTGTCACTTTTGCTGTCTCGTATACAGGGTTCTCATTTGCATCTTTCTAAATTCCATATATATGCGTTAGTATATTGTATTGGTGTTTTTCTTTCTGGTTTACTTCACTCTGTATAATAGGCTCTAGTTTCATCCAACTCATTAGAGCTGATTCAAATGTATTCTTTTTAATGGCTGAGTAATACTCCATTGTGTAAATGTGCCATAGCTTTCTTATCCATTCGTCTGCAGATGGACATCTAGGTTGCTTCCATGTCCTGGCTATTATAAACGGTGCCGTGATGAACATTGGAGTACATGTGTCTCTTTCAATTCTGGTTTCCTCGGTGTGTATGCCCAGGAGTGCGATTGCTGGATCATATGGCAGTTCTATTTCCAGTTTTTTGAGGAATCTCCACACTGTTCTCCATAGTGGCTGTACTAGTTTGCATTCCCACCAACAGTGTAAGAGGGTTCCCTTCTCTCCACACCCTCTCCAGCATTTATTGCATGTAGACTTTTGGATAGCAGCCATTCTGACTGGTGTGAAATGGTATCTCATTGTGGTTTTGATTTGCATTTCTCTGATTATGAGGAATGTTGAACATTTTTTCATGTGTTTGTTAACCATCTTTATGTCTTCTTTGGAGAAATGTCTGTTTAGTTCTTTGGCCCATTTTTTGATTGGGTCCTTTATTTTTCTGGAATTGAGCTGAAGGAGCTGCTTGTATATTTTAGAAATTAATTATTTGTGATTTGTTTCATTTGCTATTATTTTTCCCATTCTGAAGGCTGTCTTTTCACCTTGCTTATAGTTTCCTTTGCTGTGCAGAAGCTTTTAATTTTAGTTAGGTCCCATTGGTTTATTTTTGCTTTTATTTCCAATATTTTGGGAGGTGGGTCATGGAGGATCCTGCTGTGATTTATGTTGGAGCGTGTTTTGCCTATGTTCTCCTCTAGGAGTTTTATAGTTTCTGGTCTTACATTTAGATCTTTAATCCATTTTGAGCTAATTTTTGTGTATGGTGTTAGGAAGTGTTCTAGTTTCATTCTTTTACAAGTGGCTGACCAGTTTTCCCAGCACCACTTGTTAAAGAGACTGTCTTTTCTCCATTTTATATTCTTGCCTCCTTTGTCAAAGACAAGGTGTCCATAAGTGTGTGGATTTATCTCTGGGCTTTCTATTTTGTTCCATTGATCTATATTTCTGTCTTTATGCCAGTACCATACTGTCTTGATGACTGTGGCTTTGTAGTAGAGCCCGAAGTCTGGCAGGTTGATTCTCCCAGTTCCATTCTTCTTCCTCAAGACTGTTTTGGCTATTCAAGGTTTTTTGTATTTCCATATCCCATTTTCAAGAGAGCAGAAAAGCAGTACGTTACCCAAAATAACACTGCCGGTGTGAGAAAGACTCCAGATCTGATTCTGATGCTTCTGCTACTCTGCCCTGCATGATTCTGATTTCCAACGGACATCTCTTTGTGAAATATGCCCTTACACGTGGTCTCTTCTCTGCTCTTGCTTCTCCCACTGATTTTCAGTTTTCATCTTCTCAAGTCTAAACTGCTGCTGTCCCTTCCTCCTTACATCTCCCAGCAAGGATAGACGAATTCTCAAACTGTCTTGATAATGTTATTTCTGTGGGCTGCCCAAGGCCCTTGCTTTCATTCCTTCCACAACTAAAGGCCTTCATTCAATTTTCAAGGACACCCAGAATGTATATTAGCCTTATTTCCCACCATTCGTCAGATGTGTACCTTTCCCCGAGGTGTCCCTTGTCAATTCCCACTGCATATGAATCACATTTTCATCTTATCCAAAATTACATCAAGAACAGGGTCATGTATCAGCCTACAAATATACACCATGTTGATTGCCACAGTCCTAGTTTTGAAGTAGGAAGTAATTACTCAACTGGGAGATCATTACTTGGGTCCGAATATGCTGGTTCTGTCCCATGGTCTCATGGATATTTATAGGTGACTAGGAATAAATGATCCATAAACTCCTAGTTCTGCTGAAATGGCTCTCTGAAGTAGGCAGCAGATTCTAAATTCTCCACACCCCATGTGGACAAGTTTAGGAATTGAAGAATAGCAGATAAATTGGCAGTAAACCTGGAATTAATGTTGCATCATGCCAACCACTCCAAGAGGCAATGAGAGTAGCATTTGGGAGGTGAGGCTTCTCCCAAACCACAGGCTGAAAATTTTGCTTGACTCCTTGGAGTAAAGAACAAGAGAAATTTTCGTGTCAGGTGCTTGGAAATATGTGCACTTAGTAGAGGAGAGGATTATAAATTAGTACCTAAATTAGTACCTATGTTGATGGACACAGGATACTGTCTGTATGGTGTTCTATGAACTTCCATTGACTAAGTACAAGAATCCTTGATAAATATCTTATACCCACAAACATATAAATATTTGTTTATAAATAACATAGGTCTGTGTTTTACAAAAAATTTTAATGGGTTCCCAGATATAACCTACAGAGAAAATAAATTTTGGTAAAGTGTGCCCCACTGATATAGCTTAAAAAAATGGAAAATACTTGCAGCAAAAAAAGAAAAAAAGCCCATGATTTATTCTGTCTAATCTAGAAATTTCTGAAGTCATTTACTTATGGACTTTTTGATTTTTTAGCTATTCTTCAGAGCTAGTGTTTCATGGGACAACTTAGAAAACTTTGCCTCTCCTAACAAACTTTTACTTTACTGTGTCTACCTGGAGTCAGGTTTCTGAAATCAAAAATGACAAGATGTTCTACTTCAGTCAGTTGGCCTCAGGAGATCTTTCCATGGAAAGGAAGAAAGGGAGAAATGAATGGAAGGGAAAAAAGAAGAGAAAAGTAACCATCACAGGAGTTCCCTGGTTGGTCTAGTGGCTAAGACTCCTTATTTCCAATGCAGGGGGCCGAGATTCAATCACTGATCAAGGAACTAGATCCCACATGCCACACGCAACTAAGAGCCAGCACAGTCAAATGAATAAATGAAAAAAGAAAAATAACTATGAAAGGATCCCTTTTCTTATCCTTATTGCCCTTCCCTTCCCACGAGTGTACTTTTTTTCTCATAGAAGTCTCCAAGAGCTCTGTTACTTTATTATTAGTTTTCACTATCAAAAAATCTCACAAACAGTTGTTACTAGTCTCATTTTACAAATAAGAAAAGTAGAACTCAGATAAATTCTCAAAATTCTTGCTGTTAGTTATCTCCTTTACTAATGACCAAGATGCTTACTCTTTGCCCATCAGTGAAGAAACCTGACAGAATTAATCATCAAGTGAAGTAGCTTCTTAATTGATTTTTGATGGCCAAGTGCAATATGCATTGCAGTTGGGACAATGAATTTGCATTTTAAGAAGTGGTGACAATATGTGAAAATATGTGATTAATGTGAAGATCCTTGGCTAACATCAGTTAAAGATGAGAAAGAACTAAACATTATATAATTTTATAGTGTGGTGGTTCAGTCACTAAGTCATGTCTGACTCTTATGGCCCCTTGGACTATAGTCCGCCAGGCTCTTCTGTCCATGGGATTTCCAGGCAAGAAATCTGAAGTGGATTGCCACTTTCTTCTCCAGGGGATCTTCTCAACCCAGGGATCGAACCTCTGTCTCCTGTATTGCAGGCGGCCTCCTTTCCTTTTTCGCAGGCAGATTCTTTACCACTGAGCTACCATACAATGTATGTCATTAGGCAGTGACAGAAGTGCTCTTTCAGATGTGAAATTTGCTAATATACACTTTCAGCCATCAGATAGCTGCATGGACATGGCATTGTGACATTCATGTTATATTGTAAACTAGATGGATATGGTGTCTATTCTCAAGAAGTCAGATGTGAAAGTTGCTAATATACACTTTCGGCCATCAGATAGCTGCATGGACATGGCATTGTGACATTCATGTTATATTGTAAACTAGATGGATATGGTGTCTATTCTCAAGAAGTGTGCCGTCTAAGGAAAATTAACAGCATATATCATACTTTGATAGTCAACTTCTCCCTGAAGATTTACAAATGTATGTGCAGTGAAGAAATACTGCAATTAAATACTTTTTTTTTCCATTTTAAAACTCAATAACTTACAAAACTTTCTGAATCATCTCATCATTCCAAATAACTGTGAAGACTCTCCAAAAATGTATCTCCATCCTTTATTTTATTTCCCTTTCTTTCCCTTGGTGTTTTCCATCAGCACATGAAAACATTGTGTACCCCAGCCAGGCAAAGTCCTATACAGCTCCAAAAGGGCAGACACTAGTGAATCAGTTAACTCCAAATGAAGAAATAAGAAAGCTATCTGGACAATTAATGGCATCATCACATATACTTTTTCATTAAAAAATTCTGTACATTAAAATCTTCCATATATGAAAACATAAACTTGTAAAATTGATAAGGTATGAAGTGAAGTGAAGTGAAGTCGCTCAGTCGTGTCCGACTCTTTGCGACCCCGTGGACTGTAGCCTACCAGGCTTCTCCGTCCATGGGATTCTCCAGGCAAGAATACTGGAGTGGTTACCATTTCCTATTCCAGGTCTTAAAGATTTATTAATTCATTTATATATGTCCTGGTTTTGACATACAGAAAGCTATACATGTTTAATGTAGACGGTTTGATGAGTTGGAAGATATCGCAGACATTATAAAACCATCACCATAATCTGTATCAGAAGCATAGCCATCACCTCTAAGGTTTCCTGCTGTTCTCTATTATTATTATTTGTTGGGCCCAAGCTGTGCGGCATGAAGGATCTTAGTTCCCCCACCAGGGACTGAACCTGCACCCCTGCATTGGAAGCATGGAGACTTCACCACTGGATCATCAGGGAATTCATTTTGTGTGATAATATAAACAAGCAGAACCATGTGGACCTTTCCTGGGGCAGACCCCCTTCTTTAGCTCCTAACATCTGATGCATATTTTCTGAGTTTTTCAGATGCTAAAACCACCACCAAATGAAAGAAATTAACTACTTGGTGACCATGCGCATGTAGTCTGGACCTTCTGGTGCCTAAGGATCAATGACGTTAACTGCCCAGCTAACTCAATAGCAACCAATCAGAGAACTGTGCACAAGCTGATCACATACCCTGTGACCCCTCCCTTCACCTGGCCTTTAAAAACACTTCCCTACAGGGATTGTGGGGTATTTTGAGCATAAGCCACCTGTTCTCCTTTCTGGGCTCTGCAGTAAAACTTTCTGTGTTCCAAATTCTGATGTTTTGGTTTGTTTGCCCTCACTGTGCATCAGGTACACGAGCTTGCATCCGGCACCATTTTGAACATTAAACCTAAGATCTTATTGTTGTTGTTGTTGTTGAGTAGCCCAGTCATGTCGGAATCTTTGTGGCCTCATGGACTGCAGCATGCCTGGCCTCCCTGTCCCTCACTATCTTCCAGAGTTTGTCCAAGTTCATGTCCATTGCATCAGAGGCCATCCAGCCATCTCATCCTCTGATGCCCTCTTCTCCTTCTTTTCCCAGCATCAGAGACTTTTCCAGTGAGTTGGCTGTTCACATCAGATGACCAAAATACTGGAGCTTCAGCATCAATCCGTCCAGTGAATATTCAGGGTTTATCTCCTTTAAGATTAACTGATTTGATCTCCTTGCAGTCCAAAGGACTTTCAGGAGTCTTCTCCAGCACCACAGTTCGAAGGCGTCAATTCTTTGGCTTTCTACCTTCTTTATGGTCTTGATCTCACAACCATACACGAACACTGGGAAGACTATATCCTTGACAATACAGACTTTTGTTGGCAGAGTAATGTTTCTGTTTTTCAACATGGTATCTAGGTTTGTCATTGCTTTCTTGTCAAGAAGTAATTGTCTTCTGATTTCATGACTGCAGTTACTATCTGCAGTGATTCTGAAGCTCAAGAAGAGGAAATCTGTCAGTACTTCCAACTTTTCCCTTCTATTTTCCATTCAGTATTGGGGTCAGATGCCATGATCTTAGTTTAAGGGCTCATTAGTTCCTCTTCACCTTCTGCATTAGAGTGGTATCTGAATATCTGAGGTTGCTGATGTTTCTCCCACCTATCTTGATTCCAGCTTGTAACTCATTCAGCCCAGCGTTTCTCACGATTTGCTCAGTGTATAGGTTACACAAACAGGGTGACAGCAGACAGCCCTTTTGTACTTATCTCTCAATTGTGAAACAATCAGTTGTTCCATACAAGGTTCTAACTGTTGCTTCTTGACCCGCATCCAGGTTTCTCAGGAGACAGCTAAGATGGTCTGGTATTCCCATCTATCTAAGAGCTTTCCACAGATTATCATGATCCACACAGTCAAAGGCTTTAGCATAGTCTATGAAACAGATAGATGTTTAACTGAAATTTCCTTGCTTTCTCTATAATCCAGCGAATGTTGACAATTTGATCTCTAATTTCTCTTCCTTTTCTAAACCCAGCTTGGACATCTGGAATTTCTTGGTTTGCATAATGCTGAAGCCTAGCATGCAAGATTTTAAGCACGATCTTACTAGCATGGGAGATGAGTGCAGTTATCTGATGGTTAGCACATTCTTTGGTACTACCCTTCTTGGGAAACGGGATGAGGATTGACCTTTCCTGGTCCTGTGGCCACTGCTGGGTCTTCCAGATTTGCTGACATAATGAATGCAAAACCTAGATGGCATTGTCTTTCAGGGATTTAAATAGTTCTGCTGGAATTTCATCACATCCCCTAGCTTTATTAACAGCAGTGCTTCCTAAGGCCCATTTGACTTCACCCTACAGAATGTCTGGCCCTGGATGACTAACCACTGCATCACAGTAATACAGTTCATTGAGATCTTTTTTATACAGTCCTTCCATGTATTCTTTCCATCTGTTCTTGATCTCTTCAGCATCTACTAGGTCTCCACCATTTTTTATCCTTTATTGTGCCCATCTTTGGGCAGAATGCTCCCATGATGTCTCTAATTTTCCTGAAGAGCTCTCTAGTCTTTCCCCTTTTGTTGTTTTCTTCTATTATTAAGGATTATTCATTGAAGAAGGCCTTCTTGTCTCTTCTAGTTATTTTTTGGAGTCTGGATTTAATTGGATGTAACTTTCTCTCTCTCTCCCTTGCTTTTCACTTCTCTTCCTTCTTCCACTATTTGTAAAGCCACCTCAGGTAACCACATTATCTTTGCTTTTCTTTTTCTTTGGGATGGTTTTGTTCACCACCTCCTGTATAGATTCTGCCCACAGTTCTTCAAGCACACTGTTAACTGGATCTAGTCCCTTGAATCTATTCATTGCCTCTACTGTGAATTCATATAGGATGCAAGTCTTACCTTGCTGGCCCACTTTTCTTCCCATTTTGCTTTAATTTAAGCCTGAATTTTGCTATGAGAAGCTGATAATCTGAGCCACTGTCACCTTTAGGTCTTGTTTTTGCTGACTCTATACAGCTTCTCCATCTTTGCCTACAAAGAAAGTGATGAATTTGATTTTGGTACTGACCATTTGGTGATGTCTGTGTATAAAGTCTCTTGTGTTGTTGAAAAAGGGTATTTTCTATGACTAGTGCATTGTATGGGGAGAATTCAGTTAACCTTTGCCCTACTTTATTTTGTTCTCCAAGGGCAAACTTGCCTGTTGTTCCAGATATATCTTGACTTCCTACTTTTGCATTCCAATCCCCAATGATGAATAGGACATCTTTTTTTTAGGTGTTAGTTCTAGGACGTATTCTAGGTCTTCATAGAAATAATCAACTTCAGTTTCTTTGGCATCCATGGTAGGGGCATGACTTGGATTTCTGTGATGTTGAATGGCTTGCCTTGGAAACAAACCGAGATCATTCTGTCACTTTTGAGGTTGCACCCAAGTACTGTATTTAGGACTCTTTCGTTGATTATGGGGGCTACTCAGTTTCTTCTATGGGATTCTTGCCCACAGTAGTAGATATAATGATAATCTGAATTAAATTCACCCATTCCCGTCCATTTCAGTTCACTGATTCCTAGGATAGCGATGTTTATTCTTACCATCTCCTATTTGACCACATCCAATTTTCCCTGATTTGTGGACCTAACACTTCAGGTTCCTATGTAATACTGTTCTTTGCAGCATTGGATTTTACCCTCATCACCAGACACGTCCACAACTGAGCATCTTATCCACTTTGACCCAGTCGCTTCATTCATCCTGGGACTATTGGTAATTCTCCTCCACTCTTCCCCAGGAGCACGTTGGACACCTTCAGACCTGGGGGAACTCATCTTTTGGGGTCATATCTTTTCAGTCTTTTATACAGTTCATGAGGTTCTCATGGCAAGTATACTGGGGTGGTTTGTTCCCTCCTCCAGTGGATCACCTTTTGTCAGAACACTCTACTATGGCCCATCTGTCTTGGGTGGCCCTGCATGGCATGACTCATAGCTTCATTGAGTTACACAAGTCCTTTTGTGATCCAAGAAGGGGACTGATCCACAGTGGGTAACCTAAGATCTACCCTTTCAGGAAAACTGTAATCATTGTTAACAATAGGCCCTATGGTATACAATAGATTCCTAGATTCATTCGTTTTGCATAACTGAAATCTTATACCCATTGACTAATAACTCAGGTTTCCGTGTCACCCCAGCCCCTGGCAACTACCATGAGTTTAGCCACAGTGGGAGAAGATAAACCTAAGACATACTTTTCTTTGAAGTTTATGAATTACATAGAAGAATATGCCTTGTTGATTCCTGTTATAGCTGCTTAAGGAAAGCATATTACTTAGTTAGTTTAGTTTTGAGGCACACATTTTAGTAGCAATGGTGTTATATCTATGTTAGGTGTTTAAATCTTGATTTATCATATTAATAATGTATAGGCTTTTCAGATTTGTAGCCGCTGATATATTTTCCATTCTCCTAGCAGCAATGCCCCTTCAATCCACTTTAGAAGGAGGTTTTCATATACTGATGATTGAAAGAGTCCATGATGTATGGACTCTCAATTCTGATCATTAGGTGAAGCAATTAAAAACTCATTTTTAATTTGGGAATTAACATACCTTCAGGTGGGACAATATTGACCAAATTAGAAATAACACCAGGCCTAGGATACACAAGAAGAGTATCCTTTAATTTTCCTTCTCAATAAGATGTTGTCATGGTATTGGTGCTGTTTATTTAAACTTAGAAAGAAGACAATAGAATTTTAACTATGCCATGGGATTCATTAACAGGAATGAATCCAGAGTTTGGGATTAACATGTATACACTACTATACATAAAATAGATAACTAGCAAGGACCTACTGTATAGCACAGGGAACTATATTCAATATCTTGTAATAACCTATAATGGAAAAGACTCTAAAAATAATGTAGATAGCGCTGTTGTGTCCTACTCTTGTGATCCACGAACTGTAGCCTGACAGTCTCCTTTGTCCGTGGGATTCCCCAGGCAAGAGTACTGGAGTGGGTTGCCGTTTCCTTCTCCAAAAAATAATGTATACATACATATATATATAATTTATTAACTTTTAATTAAGGATAATTACAATACTGTTAGCTTCTGTCATACATCAACATGAAATATATAAATATACATGTAAAACGGAATCACGTTGCTGTACACCTGAAACCATCACAACATTGTAAATCAACTTTACTTCCATTTAAAAAAGACAGATACATTAACATATTTTAAAAATTATTCTATGAAAATGTTCCTTTCATCAAATTTTTCTCCCAATCAGAGTCTTCTGGGTTATGCCTTAATTGAAGGTTGACAAATCTGTAGTTTGTACTCAAGTTAATTAGTCTCAAGAACTCTGACATTTATTTTTAAATCATGACTTTGTGTCTGATCTGCCACATTTTTTACAATGCATTTACTACTTCATATAAATTATACAAAGTAAAGGTTTGGTCTGCATCAGCTCTCAGCCACTGCTGTGCAAGATTTTTGGAAGAAAAAAAAAAGAGAAATGATCCCATCTCTGTAGCTCATTCGGGGAGAATACTATTTAAATTTGTTCTTACTGTAAGGCTGAAATTAATCTTGATTTCCCGTCAAATGTACAGGGATTTTACAATATAGTTCATAATAGTATCTAATTCCTCTAGGGTAGGAGTTAAGATAAACAAGTCACAGACAATGTTTATCTATAAATATAGCAGATGGTGTGGGACTGAGGTCGGTTATTAACTCTGCCGACTTTAATTTCATGGTTATAAAACACAGTAAGCCTCACTGTTTATAAAAGGTGGGGGACAACCTCCAGTGGGCTTCAGTAGCCAAGAAACCCTCTGTAACATTAATCTCTTCTAGCTGATATTTGGTATTCTCCTAGGGTACAATATTTAAGATTGTGGAGTGACTGCTAGTCACATTAAAATTTTCACTGGGATCATTAGCTAGCATTTCTGTCATTGATCTATTATAACTTTGTTAATGAGTTCCATGTGAGTGAAATTTAGTGAATGAGACAATTCTTTCTAAGCCTTACTAGGTGAATGTTTAACAATTACCTTAGGCAGTTATAGATCTAAAAGATAGCCTGATTAATCAAAATCTTACCATTTTTCTAATATAAAGATAAATTGTAATATCTAACTAGGCAAAAATGTACTGAGGGGTAGAATTTAATAAACGAAAACCAATAGCATCATTTGAATAATCAGCCAATGTACATTACATACATTTACATTTAGTTAATGAATCACCTCAAATGTCACAAAACACCATAGAATTTAAAAGAGAAGCAAAACAATGTATGCTTAATATTCCAATTTTCTTAAATATAAAATTTAATTATGATCACTTAGTTCACTAAACAACTGTATGTTTAACTTGATTGAAATTAATTCTTCCCCCCAAAACACACTGTTATTTAAAAAAAAAATTCGAAATAGCTCAATTTTTCCTTTCTGAGGTTCTAGTGAATAACAGAATTATTTCATAACCACAAAAGTGAAAAATATCAAAAGCTCTACTTCTATTGCTTTTACATTCAGAAGAGGTTGATTTTTCACTTCCTAAGAAGGTCAGACTTCTATAAATATATGATAATCTGATAGGTGAGTTGGGGATTAAGACAATCTTGAGCTAAAAATGTCTTAACAGTTAATGTCTGAACTGTGTGCTAATGTCTTAACTCCTTGAGAATTAGTTTTCAGTGACAAAATTCTCAGGTACCTTTCTAGCTCTTATATTAGGCTGCTTCTCCTGCACCCACCCTGATCATTTTATTACTGATCTCAAACAGTCTGGTTCCTGTGATTTCTACCAGGTATTCAGGGCGGACCTCACACCTTGGCTCCAAGGAGCTGGCTCCTGACGTATCAGTCCTGGGCAGAGTGAGGACTAAACGGGACTGTTGGTTAACAGGCCTTCCCTCCTTTCCCACTCAGAGCCTGTTGTCATTGGATGCAATTCCCTGTTTATTTGATACACTCACTTCTGCAAAAAAATCTATCCACCCAGCCTCCCAGGTCTCAAAATGTGTGAAACATCTGTAACAGAAGATAGCAAACTCTCTTGCAAGTGGAGGCTCTACCTCAGTTTCCTTTGTTTTTCTTTTCTTTCTTTTTTTTTAAGTCTTAAAACCCACCTGAACCATTATCATTAAAGAAATTAGTTATTGGTATGTTTGACATATATGTTTGTGTCAACTTGAATCAAAACTAGGGGTGATTTCAAATTTATCAATAAAATCACCTAAACCAGAGCTCAGTTAACTCCAAAGATCCAAAGCTTGCACCTTCTTATGAGTTATGAAGTGAGGGTGGAATACATTTAGGACAAAATGGACAAGAAGAAGAGGGCTATGGACTGATCAAGAGGACCCCGACTCTTCGTGACCCCATGGACTGTAGCCCTCCAGGTTCCTCTGACCATGGGATTCTCCAGGCAAGAATACTTGAGTGGGTTGCTATGCCCTTCTCTAAAGGATCTTCCCAACCCAGGGATCGAACCCAGGTCTCCCACATTGCAGGCAGATTCTTTAGCATCTGAGCCACCTGGAAAGCCCCTAAGTAAGATAAAAATATGTAAAAACAATATAAAATGAAGTGGTTCAAAAAGGGAGACAGAATAGGGAAATAAGCAAAACCAGATATTGAAGGGTCTAGGTAGAGAGTTGAACAGAGTGACTGGTTTAGGGGCTGTCCTGAAGGTACTCTAAAAATTCATAAATACAGTGGGTCTTGGGGAAATGTGTACTCAAACAATCACTCTTGTAATGAAGGAATGTTTTTCAGTATCCCAATGTGCAGCCTTAAATTATTGTATTTTTTTCCTAGTCTATGTATAAGGCAAAATGAACTGTATTATAAAATGCAATCATTATTCTAGTAATATTTTTTAAAAGCAACTTCAATTATGCAGTTATTTGATTAAAGGTGAAAAAGGCTGTTAACATTGAATAAAAGTGTTCCCCCTTTTACCCAAATCTATCATAACAATATTATATTAAAATACCATCATAGAAATAAATTGTTGTCTTACCAAGCAAATTACAACCCAAGGGATAAAAATGATGCATGACTTTGATATACTTTCACCTCATTTTCATTGCTTTCTTTCAGATTATCCGACCCTGTCTAAGGTCAAAGGCATTGCATTGCAAAAAGGAAAGCATGCAAAGGAGATAACTCTCAGTGGATTTCATCCCCCCTTCAATGGTCAGTTAAAAATCCATCCTCTGGTGCTTGCTTCAGCAGCACATATACTAAAAATCCACCCTCTATAGTGTTCATTCTAAAAACCCAGTACTTTAAAAGCATCTTTTACTTCTAGGAGAAGTCATCTATGCTGTCACGTGCATGACGGTCACCTGCGGGATCATTCTCCTGGTCATGGCCAAACTGAGGTAATGGGATGCAGCTCAGCAGGGAGGGCTGTAAGGGGACCAGCCCTGTGAGACCACGCGTCAGAAAGGCAGAGCTAAGCAGGGCCGAGAAGCAGTGCTTGTCCCTTCAGATACGGGAATCGTGGGATGGGTCTATGAGAACGTTACCCTGGCTTCATATGTAAGGGAAGCGTGATCACACTGGATGATTCACGCTGCATTTTATAAGCATATATGCATCGTTCTTCCAGTGAAATGTCTCTCAATCTTTCCCCCAGTTTTCCTACAAAACCCAAATTGAACTTTGCTGCATTTATTATTCAGATCCCTTGCAGGGTTAATCTGCTCACATAATGGACCTGTTGTGTATTTCGCACACTTTATATTTACCTGAAGATATAGTCTTTAATTTCTTATAAGCTGAGTTTTATTATTTTTGTTCACAGTTATTAAGTGAGGTATGAAATGAGGCCTCATCAGGCACCTTAAAAGAACTTATTCCTATTGCCTGACTTAATTTACTTTTTCCAAATCTTCTCTTTCCTTGGCTGCCTTCACTGTGAATGTGAGACCTTAAGTTAAATATATATCAATTGTAGATGTCAAAATGTCTAGGGTTGAAAATTTTTCCACTTATCTAACACTTACAAAGAGATATAAAGTATTCAGTTGCTTATTTTTAATTAAAATAGTAATAAAATAATAATAAGCTATAATAAGTAAAGTATTTGATATTTAAATATCAGTGATGTTCATTTGCTTATTAATGATACAAATGTGTATGAAGTGCAAGTGAAAGTCACTCAGTCATGTCCAACTCTTTGTGACCCCATGGACTATGCAGTCCATGGAATTCTTCATATATACAAATGTGTATATTTTTGCATAATTTTAATGAAAAATATATATATTAAGTATGTGTGCATACATATATGATATATACATTATATACATGTACCTAAAATATATTTATCAGTAAGATTAAGCCTGAGGGCAGCAGAGGCAGTGGACGTTTATCTCATGATTCTCAGACAACAAGATTCAGTAAACTTGATGATGCTGGTACATCTATGGCTCCTCAGACTCCACGACCAGAGAGACCAAGTGTGAGACTTAATGGGGAGGTGTGTGGTGGTAGCAAGTGGTCGGGTACATGATCAGTGTGTGCTCTATCTACAGGCATTCAAGCTTACTTATTTTTAAATGTAATCCCAGCTAAACATATTCCCCTGTTGGATCTCCTCTAACCAACTCCTCTAACCATTTAATTTGATGCTGACCAATATCAATACCAAACTGTTTTTCTTCAAGGCCTTTAAAGTTGTATTTGTATGAAAAGATATTCTTTGAGTTCCAAGATACAGTTTAAAGGCCAAAGTATTAGAGTCAATGTCAAGGGGGAAAATAGCATTTGGAATTCATTAAACTTTCCTTTGTTTGGTTTAGAATATCTGAAAGCACGGTTCAGTTTCTGGGCCTGCCTAGACATTCCATCACAGAGAACTGATGGAGAGAAGCGTAGAAAACTTTCCAACTTAGCAAAAGCCCTATAGGTCCTCAATCTTTACTCATATCTGCCACCTGGGCCCAGGGCTCCTTTACAGATTACTCTTGTGTTTCAGGTAAATAAGGCCCATGACTATTCAAAATTTCCTACATATCAGCTGTTAAATTCTCTCTTCTTACCTGCATAGAAAGGCATGTTCCTTTACTGGATGACAATGAGTGTTATAGGCAAAAATCTTGAGTTGACTGTAATATATATTGAAAAACAAATTTCATATTATATTATTATTACTTATATGATTAATAATATAATAATTATACTATATTATTAATATCATTAATAATATAGCTTATTATGTATTATAATGTTATAACTATGTTTTATCATTATTTTATATTATTTTAGTTATAACTTGCTTTCCATGCAATTTAAAATTGATCCTTACATGGATCTGAAATATCCAGACCCAGTGGTAATAAAAGAGAAAAGTAAAAGCCATCGTGGAAAGATGGAATAAAATGAAACAGAAACATCAGTAACCACAATACCTGTGTCAACTCATTCTGGAGATCAATAATGCTTTCTTCATGAAAGCAGGCTGCTTGCCACTTACCTGATGGACAGATCTAATCCATGTGAACACTTGTTTGTATGCAGTAAAGATTTAAGGTTTTTGCATTTGTTTTGTGTTATACTAAATCAAAACAACTCTAAATCTTCAAAGAATTTTGCAATGAAGCCAATAACTAAAAATTTAAATATGTGAGAGAAAAGACTCTATTTTTATTCATGTCAGTGTAATGCAAAACCAATACAATAATGTAATTAGCCTCCAATTAAAATAAATTTTTTAAAAAATAAATAAAAAATGAAAATGATTACTTGGAGAACATTGTTAAATGCATGATACTTAGACCTTAGAATATTCTATTTTTTTTGACCTTCACTTTTAAAAACTTATCTTCCTCTTCAGGCACACAATCGAACCAAAAATATAAGCACAGACACATTTGTAAAATCCTTAAAATGGCATATTATTGACTTTTACTTTTGTTTTTATATAGAACCTTCAGAATATTGAATCAAAACAAGAGATCCTTCACCAACTCAAATACCTGGCAGACTCATGATTCATTAAGAGTCATGGATCATTAACAATCACTTTTGTTAAAGCAAGTCAACAGAATATCCTTTCCATCATCAAAGAAAATGTTAGGCAGATTTAATGATCCTGGATCATCAAATATATTCATGTAAGGTATAATAATTGGTATGATGTAAGATTTGTTTTTTTCTTAAGAAAATATTCAAGTGTAAATTTACAGTCATATCTTTTGTGACACTAGTATAGAATCACAGAATTATCCTTGAAGCCAAAAATTGTTATTCTAAATTACAGTCTGCATGATTTGTTTAATAGTAAATTTGAGTCCATATATGAGTAATTGGTTGTGTATCATAATGTAATGTTTTATAGTTAAACAGGTTTTTTTCTGATCAAATTTATAAATG
Source organism: Moschus berezovskii (assembly GCF_049115385.1). NCBI lineage: Eukaryota > Metazoa > Chordata > Mammalia > Artiodactyla > Moschidae > Moschus > Moschus berezovskii. Next base: position 17,028,498 of record NC_142482.1, on the reverse strand, counting down.
CCTTTTAACTTTCCAAAAGCAAAAATGCTAACAAAAAATCCAGTATATTTGTTATTTGTATATTCATTTCCAAATCATCAACCAAATCGTTAGCATTGAGTTTAAGTTTCTAAATATGCTTGATTAGATGATTAGTTGTAAAAATCAGAAGTTATATTTTTGGATTTTCTAATTTGAATATTTTTGAACTTTTTAACTTGATGTCTTTATGTCATGTTCAAAAAGATATAAAGCAACTACACTGGTTGAAAAAAATCAATGTGCATTTCAATGATATATTTCATTTATAAATTTAATTTTTTATGCTAACTTTTACTGAGCTTCTGCAATATAAAGTAATATGATAATTGTTACTTTCTGTACTGTTACAATATTGCTACTTTAGGCCTGACTTGACATCTGAATATAATTATGAACAGAAAATTATGGAAAAGATGTTTGTTAAGTTTTTGATACATATGTGCTATTCAACTGTCTACAATCACATTGTTACCCATTGCTAATAAAAAAAACATGAGCTTGTTTTATCTGTAGTGACACAGAGGTTCAAATATTCAAGAACAGGAACATATATTTAGTGACATATTTACAATTAAAAGTCAAACATTTTCGACCTGCTTGGTAGTGCTGTTCACTATCAGTTCAGTTCAGTTCAGTCGCTCAGTCGTGTCCGACTCTCTGTGACCCCATGAATCGCAGCACGCCAGGTCAAATTGTCTGCTGCTGCTGCTGCTGCTGCTAAGTCGCGTCAGTCGTGTCCGACTCTGCGCGACCCCATAGACGGCAGCCCACCAGGCTCCTCCGTCCATTGGATTTTCCAGGCAAGAGTTCTGGAGTGGGTTGCCATTTCCTTCTCCGTCAAACTGTCTACAATCAGTTAAACCTGAAATTAACATTTGGCCGTGTTTAGCTGGAGCAATGGTAAAGCCAGCCTTTATCTTTTTAAACGGGGAAGAATAATAGTCAGTGAGTCACAAAACTCCTTCAAAGAGCTCTCCATATTCCAGAGGCTGTTCAGTCTCTTAGTTACATCAGTTCAACTCAGTTCAGTCACACAGTCGTGTCCGACTCTTTGCGACCCCATGAACCGCAGCACGCCAGGGCTGTCCATCACCAGCTCCCGGAGTCCACCCAACTCCGTATCCATCGAGTAGATGATGCCATCCAACCATCTCATCCCCTGTCGTCCCCTTCTCCTGCCCTTACTTACATAAGAGAAGGTAAATAGTACTTTCCATCTCCCAGTCACTGCCATTTAATGCAGGCTTGCTAAAGCCAGAGAAACGTACTGTTCTCTAGAAAATGGAGGAAATCAAGTTGTTTTTAGAAATATGTTTGTGTTGAATAGAGAAGAGTGGGGGATAGAGTGTGAAATAATAACTGAGGGTTAAAAAGATTAAGCAATTTCTTATAGTCTCACAGTGGTCAACAAAAAATTAGTAATTGAACACCGATAAAGCAGATTTCAGAATCTTGTATCTTAAATCCTAAACTCTACTGCTAGTTTCTCATCCCAGCTGTAACTATGCCATTTTTGCACATAAACAACCAGGAAATAGCTGTTTCAAATAATCTTCTCTGAAGTACTGCATTTATCAATTTACATTACTTGTCTAGTAATTAGATGCTTTTACCTGTAATAAATCCCATGGACAGAAAGCCCGGCAGGCTGTGGTCCATATGGTCACAAAGAGTCTGACACTAATGGAGTGACTTTGCACACACACACACCTGTAATAAAATGCCTTAAGCAATAAGGAATACATAATATTTCCTATGTCGAGTTCCAAAATAGAACATCTCAAGGATCATTGATTTTGCCATTTAGTGACAACTTCTAGGATTCAAATTTTTGTTTTCCACTATTTTCATAGTTAATGAATGACTGGCACAGGCAAGCTTCATAAGAAGATATGGGCATAAGTTCAGTTCAGTCACTCAGTCGTGTCCAACTCTTTGCACCCCATGGGCTGCAGCACGCTAGGCTTCCCTGTCCATCACCAACTCCCAGAGTTTACTCAAACTCATGTCCATTGAGTTGGTGAGCCATCCAACCATCTCATCCTCTGTCATCCCCTTCTCCTCCCACCTTCAATCTTTCCCAACATCAGGGTCTTTTCAAATGAGTCTGTTCTTCCCATCAGGTGACCAAAGTATTGGAGTTTCAGCTTCAGCATCAGTCCTTCCAATGAATATTCAGGATAGATTTCCTTTAGGATTGACTTGTTTGATCTCCTTGCAGTCCAAGAGACTCTCAAGAGTCTTCTCCAACACCACAGTTCAAAAGCATCAGTTCTTTGGCGCTCAGCTTTCTTTATAGTCCAACTCTCACATCTACATATGACTAGTGGAAAAAACCATAGCTATGACTAAATGGACCTTTGTTGGCAAAGTAATGTCTCTGCTTTTTAATATGCTGTCTAGGTTGGTCATAGCTTTTCTTCCAAGGAGCAAGCATCTTTTAATGTCATAGCTGCAGTCACCATATGCAGTGATTTGGGAGCCCCAAAAATAAAATCTCTCAATATTTCCATTGTTTCCCAATCTATTTGCCAAGGAGTGATGGGACCAGATGCCATGATCTTAGTTTTCTGATGGTTGAGTTTTAAGCCAGCTTTTTCACTCTCCTCTTTCACTTTCATCACAAGGCTCTTAGTTCTTCTTCACTTTCTGCCAAGGGTGGTGTCAGCTGCATATCCAAAGTTATCCATATTTCTCCCAGCAACCTTGATTCCAGGTGGTGCTTCATCTAGCCTGGTATTTTGCATTATGCACTCTCTATACAAGTTAAATAAAGAAGGTGATGATACACAGACTTGTCTTACTCTTTTCTTGATTTGGAATCAGTCTGTTGTTCCATGTCCAGTTCTAACTGTTGCTTCCTGACCTGCATACAAATTTCTCAGGAGGCAGGTCAGGTGTCTGGTATTCCCATCTCTTTAAGAATATTACATAGTGTGTAGTGATCCATAGAGTCAAAGTCTTTTGCATAGTCAATAAAGCAGAAATAGATGTTTTTCTGGAACTCTCTTGCTTTTCCCATGATCTGGAGGATGTTGGCAATTTGATCTCTGGTTCCTCTGCCTTTTCTAAGTCCAGCTTGAACATCTGGAATTTCACCATTCACGTACTGTTGAAACCTGGCTTGGAGAATTTTGAGCATTACTTTACTAGCTTGTGAGATGAGTGCTATTGTGCGGTAGTTTGAACATTCTTTGATATTGCCTTTCTGTGGTATTGGAATGAAAATTGACCTTTTCCAATCCTGTGGCCATTGCTGAGTTTTCCAAATTTGTTGGCATATTGAGTGTAGTACTTTCACAGCATCATCTTTTAGGATTTGAAACAGCTCAACTGGAATTCCATTACCTCCACTAGCTTTGTTTGGAGTGATGCTTCCTAAGGCCCACTTGACTTCACATTCCAGGATGTCTGGCTCTAGCTGAGTGATCACACCATCATGGTTATTTGGGTCATGAAGATCTTTTTTGTATAGTTCTGTGTATTCTTGAAACCTCTTATTAATATCATCTGCTTCTGTTCAGTTCAGTTCAGTCGCTCAGTCGTGTCCGACTCTCCGCGACCCCATGAATCAAAGCACGCCAGGCCTCCCTGTCCATCACCAACTCCCGGAGTACACTCAAACTCATGTCCACAGAGTCGGTGATGCCATCCAGCCATCTCATTCTCCGTCGTCCCCTTCTCCTCCCACCCCCAACCTTTCCCAGCATCAGAGTCTTTTCCAGTGAGTCAACTCGTCTCATGAGGTGGCCAAAGTATTGGAGTTTCAGCTTTAGCATCAGTCCCTCCAATGAACATCCAGGATTGATCTCCTTTAGAATGGACTGGTTGGATCTCCTTGCAGTATAAGGGACTCTCAAGAGTTTTCTCCAACACCACAGTTCAAAAGCATCGATTCTTCGGCGATCAGCTTTCTTCACAGTCCAACTCTCACATCCATACATGACCACGGGAAAAACCATTGCCTTGACTAGACGGACCTTGGTCGGCAAAGTAATGTCTCTGCTTTTTAATATACTTTCAAGGTTGGTCATAACTTTCCTTCCAAGGAGCAAGCGTCTTTTAATTTCATGGCTGCAATCAGCATCTGCAGTGATTTTGGAGCCCAAAAAAACAAAGTCTGACACTGTTTCCATTGTTTTTCCATCTATTTCCCATGAAGTGATGGGATCAGATGCCATGATCTTTGTTTTCTGAATGTTGAGCTTCAAGCCAACCTTTTCACTCTCCTCTTTCACTTTCATCAAGAGGCTTTTGAGTTCCTCTTCACTTTCTGCCATAAGGGTAGTGTCATCTGCATATCTGAGGTTATTGATATTTCTCCCAGCAATCTTGATTCCAGCTTGTGCTTCTTCCAGCCCAGCGTTCCTCATGATGTACTCTGCATATAAGTTAAATAAGCAAGGTGACAATATACAACCTTGACGTACACCTTTTCCTATTTGGAACCAGTCTGTTGTTCCATGACCAGTTCTAACTGTTGCTTCCTGACCTGCATACAGGTTTCTCAAGAGGCAGGTCAGGTGGTCTGGGATTCCCATCTCTTTCAGAATGTTCCACAGTTTATTGTGATCCACACAGTCAAAGGCTTTGGCATAGTCAATGAAGCAGAAATAGATGTTTTTCTGAAACTCTCTTGCTTTCTCCATGATCCAGCGGATGTTGGCAATTTGATCTCTGGTGCCTCTGCCTTTTCTAAAACCTGCTTGAACATCTGGGAGTTCACGGTTTACATACTGCTGAAGCCTGGCTTGGAGAATTTTGAGCATGACTTTACTAGCGTGTGAGATGAGTGCAATTGTGCGGTAGTTTGAGCATTCTTTGGCATTGCCTTTCTTTGGGATTGGAATGAAGACTGACCTCTTCCAGTCCTGTGGCCACTGCTGAGTTTTCCAAATCTGCTGGCATATTGAGTGCAGCACTTTCACAGCATCATCTTTCAAGACTTGAAATAGCTCAACTGGAATTCCATCACCTCCACTAGCTTTGTTCGTAGTGATGCTTTCTAAGGCCCACTTGACTTCACATTCCAAGATGTCTGGCTCTAGGTCAGTGATCACATTATCGTGACTATCTTGGTCGTGAAGATCTTTTTTGTACAGTTCTTCTGTGTATTCCTGCCACCTCTTCTTAATATCTTCTGCTTCTGTTAGGTCCATACCATTTCTGCCCTTTATTGTGCCCATCTTTGCATGAAATGTTCCCTTGGTATCTCTAATTTTCTTGAAGAGATCTCTAGTCTTTCCCATTCTATTATTTTCCTCTATTTCTTTGCATTGATCGCTGAGGAAGGCTTTCTTATCTCTCCTTATTTTTCTTTGGAACTCTGCATTCAAATGGGTATATCTTTCCTTTTTTCCTTTACCTTTCACTTCTCTTATTTTCATAGCTGTTTGCAAGGCCTCCTCAGACAACCATTTTGCCTTTTTTCATTTCTTTTTCTTGGGGATGATCTTGATCCCTATCTCCTGTACAATGTCAAGAACCTCCACCCATAGTTCTTCAGGCACTCTGTTTATCAGATCTAATCCCTTGAATTTATTTGTCACTTTCACTGTATAATCGTAAGGGATTTGATAGGTCACATTTGAATGGTGTAGTGGTTTTCCTTACTTTCTTCATTTTAAGTCTGAGTTTGGCAATAAGGAGTTCATGATTTGAGCCACAGTCAGCTCCCTGTCTTGTTTTTGCTGACTGTATAGAGCTTCTCCATCTTTGGCTGCAAAGAATATAATCAATCTGATTTCAGTGTTGACCATCTGGTGATGTCCATGTGTAGAGTCTTCTCTTGTGTTGTTGGAAGAGGGTTTGTTATGACCACCGTGTTCTTGTGGAAAAACTCTGTTCGTCTTTGACATGCTTCATTCCGTGCTCCAAGGCCAAATTTGCCTGTTACTCCAGGTATCTCTTGACTTCCTACTTTTGCATTCCAGCCCCCTATAATGAAAAGGACTTCTTTTTTTGGGTGTTAGTTCCAGAAAGTCTTGTAGGTCTTCATAGAACTATTCAACTTCAGCTTCTTCAGTATTACTGGTCAGGGCACAGACTTGGATTACTGATATTGAATGGTTTGCCTTGGAAATAAACAGAGATCATTCTGTCATTTTTGAGATTGCATCCAAGTACTGCATTTTGGACTCTTTTGTTGACCATGATGGCTACTCCATTTCTACTAAGGGATTCCTGCCCACAGTAGTAGATATAATGGTCATCTGAGTTAAATTCACCCATTCCAGTCCATTTTAGTTCACTGATACCTGAAATGTTGATTTTCACTCTTGCCATCTCCTGTTTGACCTCTTCCAATTTGCCTTGATTCATGGACCTAATGTTCCAGGTTCCTATGCAATATTGCTCTTTACAGCATCAGACTTTACTTCCATCACCAGTCACATCCACACCTGGGTGTTGTTTTTCCTTTTGCTCCATCTCTTCATTCTTTCTGGAGTTATTTCTCCATTGATCTCCAGTAGCATATTGGGCACCTACTGACCTGGGGAGTTCATCTTTTTGCCTTTTTCATACTGTTCATGGGGTTCTCAAGGCAAGAATACTGAGGTGGTTTGCCATTCCCTTCTCCAGGGGGCCACGTTTTGTCAGAACTCTCCACCATGACCCGTCTGTCTAGGGTAGCCCTACTTGTCAAGGCTCATAATTTCATTGAGTTTGACAAGGCTGTGGTCCATGTGATCAGATTGGTTCGTTTTCTGTGACTGTGATCTTCATTCTGTCTGCCCTCTGATGGGGGAGGATAAGAGTCTATGGAAGCTTCCTGATGGGAGTCACTGACTGATGGGAAACTTATACGGACACACAGGAATTTAAATTGCCAGAACTGACTTAGTCTAATAAGAACTGACCCAAGTCATCCAAGGAAAGGATGAATTCCCATGTAAAATCATAGTTCTATTTAGCAAGGATGAAGAGAACAGGAAGCTTGGGTAGGCAGCCAACAGCTTTATTTTTATTTGTTTTTAATTGGAAGATAATTGCTTTGCAATATTGTGTTGGGTCTGCCATATAACAATGGGGATCAGCCACAGGTACACTTATATCCCCTCCCTCATGAACCTCCAGCTACCTTTTTGTAAATGAATGATGCCTGTAAAGGCATCAAAAAAGTAAACCACATCAGTTTAGGCTTAAATTCTATATTTCACGAGGCTCTTTGTAACTAAAGAGCACAAACTTAAAATAGTGTTTCTCAGTATGTCAAAGCGTTCAAGTTCTATCAATTCAGAATTTTTTCTATTTATTAATGGATACATTTCATATGGTAGAAAACAATATTGGTTTTTTTGTGTAGGCAAGAACTTTTCATTTCCAGTAAAACTTTTTCCAGAAACGTAAAGATCATCCATTCACTGGCAGAGGAAATTTTTGAAGGCTGTGTTTCTGAAGATGAAGAATCCACTGAGTGATGAGGGAAGCATCACTGCCTCTGTTTCTCCTGGGAGGTGCTCATCAGAGGACTCTTCTGTGTATTGGGAACTTCTGCTTCAGCAGCACTAGATTGGTCAAATAAATGTCCCCCAGATACTAATATCATGTTCCCAAATATTAATAAGATAAAATCTCAGAGGTCCCTGATGCCAAACAAGTGCTCCAGCGGGAGAGCAGGATCATGCCGAAAGGGTAAAGGTGAGTTACAACCTATGGAGAGAATGCTGGGAAACAAAATTTCCAGAAACAGGAAATTCAAAAAGAGTAGGTGTCTGTTAGAAACAAGCTTCAGAGATACCTATCCTTTTCAGATCATGTCATCAAAATTAGTGTGCAAATAATAAGCATTAGACTAAAACAGTAGAATTTAAAGATATGTAATAGGAAAACAGAACTTATTATTGCCCCTAATATCTCAATAGTAGAGATCTTCCTCTATTTGAAGGTCAGTTTTGAGGGATTTGGAAGAGCAAAATGGTTGATGGACACATAAAGATTTATTCAGCATTTCCATGTTTGTTCTGAACATTGCCAGAGTGTGGAGGGGGTGCAGAAGAGGTGAGTGAGAATAAGGAGTGAGCAGAGCTCAGCACTGTAGGCAGAAATACTGAAATGCACAAGGATGGTTCATTGTAAAAATTATAAGGTATATGCCACCCATGATGGTAGTTCTTACTTAAAGCAAACAACTGGATAATAAAGAAAAGGAAATATCACTTTACACATTCATCTGGTTGTCTTACAAATACTGCAAATTTCTTTCATCACAGTTATTAATCCTTGTCCATCTTTTCTTCCTCATCTCCTGCTGTCTTTTTGTCTTCCCTCTAATTTTTAAAGTTTTATAAAGGCTAGGAACAAAGGCGAAGCCAGCTGCAGAATACTGTGAAAGGGCTAAGAAATAGGCACTGTCCATAAAAACACTTAGATCCATTCTTTTAGTCATTTCAAATGCACTTCAAATGAAATAACTTACAAAGTAAAATAAATGCATTGCTTATCTCATAAGGTGATATCCCCTCATACCTGTTAGAATGGCCATCATCAAAAAGACAAGAGATAAGTCTTGGAGTGGATGTGGAAAAATGGGAATCCTTGTGGATCACTGGTGGGAATACAAATTGAGCCACTATGGCAAACAGTGGTTCCTCAAAAAAAAAGAAAGAAAAAAAATGGAACTATCATGTGACCCAGGAATTCCACTTCTGGGTGTATACCCAAAGGATATGAAACCAGCATCTTGAAAATATATCTGTACCTCCATGTTGATTACAGCATTATTCACAGTAGCCAAGACACAGAAGCAGGCCTACTGTCCATCTATGGATGGTGGACAAAGAAGATACACACACACAGGAATATTATTAAGCCATAAGAAAAGGAGAATCATGTCATTTGCCACAGCGTGGATGGAACTTGAGGGCATTGTGCTAACTGAAACATCAGACAAGGAAAATTTCTTTGTTCTTTGTTCTCACAGTTCTGTGGAATCTGAAGAACAGCTGAACTCATTGAAACAGAGAATAAAGTGGTGGTTTCCAGGGGCTAGAGTCTGGGGGAAATGAAGAGATGCTGGTCAAAGGGACACAGTTCAAGTTATGAGATTAATATATTCTGGGCATATAGTTAACAATATTATATTTTATACTTGGAACTTCGTAGGAGAGTTGATGAAAAGAAATGTTAATTATGTGAGGTAACAGAAGTGCTAACTAACCATGGTGTAGCAACCATTTCTCAGTATATAATTGTATCAAACTATAATAATAACCAAACCTCTTAAATTTACCCAATGTTTTATGTCATTTATATCTCAATAAAGCTAGGGGAAAGTAATTAATCTTGATTTCCAATCATTTCCAAACATAGATTCTACATGTTTGAATCTTTGAATCATTCAGTATGAAAGAAGGTAAAGTAGAGAGAACTACTGGCAAATAATTTATAATTTTATCTAACTATTCAGAAAATTGGTAAGAATAGCCGGAAATTGGTTATGGGTCTACCAAATCTATGGACTAAGCATTAAGCTGTGAGAGCATCATTACTGTGGGTGTCTGATATAATGCATGTAATCAATGTTTACACAGGCAACACTTGGAGAAGTTGGCTTTTGCCAGTTGCATATCAGCTTATCCATCTTCCTTGAGTGAGGCAAATATATACAGAGAATAAAAAAATTTAAATAAATATTTTAGGGGTGGAAGGAAACAAATAGCCCCCTTTATCTGTAAGGATACTGTTGTATAAGAGAACATTTTCATCTTCTGTTACCTGGAGTATGTTGCTTGGGGATATTCTTCATTATTAAGACTCTAAATTCATGATAGTGGCAGTTATAATCTTTTAATTGATAACTGACTTCACCTAGGAGCATATGAAATAGTTCTGAGTAATGTAATCTAAACAACTTACGAAACAGTAAAGGATCCAAGCATTATACTGTTTCCTTACAACATATATGTAACATGTATGTAAAGTGAAAGTTGCTCAGTCATGTCCGACTCTTTGCCACCCCTTGGAATTCTCCAGGCCAGAATACTGGAGTGGGTAGCTGTTCTCATCTCCAGAGGAATTTCCCAACCCAGGGATCGAACCCAGGTCTATCTTCATTGCAGGCAGATTCATTACCTGCTGAGCCACAAGGGAAGCCCAAGAACACTGGAGTGGGTAGCCTATCCCTTCTCCAGTGGATCTCCCCAACCCAGGAATCGAACCAGGGTCTCCTGCATTGCAGGCAAATTCTTTACCAACTGAGCTATCAGGGAAGCCCTGATATATACTTGATACATACCTGATACATATCAGTTCAGTTCAGTTCAGTGGCTCAGTTGTGTCCAACTCTTTGCAACCTCATGAACCACAACATGCCAGGCCTCCCTGTCCATGACCAACTGCCAGAGTTTACCCAAACCCATGTCCATTGAGTCAGTGATGCCATCCAGCCATCACATCCTCTGTCATCCCCTTCTCTTCCTGCCCTCAATCTTTGCCAACATCAGGGTCTTTTCAAATGAGTCAGTTCTTCACATCAGGTGGCCAAAGTATTGGAGTTTCAGCTTCAAAATCAGTCCTTCCAATGAATATCCAGGACTTATCTCCTTTAGGATGGACTGGTTGGATCTCCTTGCTGTCCAAGAGACTCTCAACAGTCTTCTCCACACCACAGCTCAAAAGCATCAATTCTTTGGCGCTCAGCTTTCTTTATAGTCCAACTCTCACATCCATACATGACTACTGGAAAAATCATAGCCTTGACTAGACAGACCTTTGTTGACAAAGTTATGTCTCTGCTTTTTAATGTGCTGTCTAGATTGGTCATAAGTTTCCTTGCAAGGAGTAAACATCTTTTAATACATATCAGGGCTTCCCTAATATCACGAAACATGTATGTAAAGGTAACGGATATTTATATTTTCTGGTCTGCTTTCAGCAGCTTTCAGAAGCGTCTGTTCCCTCCCAGGATGGGAAACATCTTTCCAAGAAAGAAACCAAAATACTTATTCAGATGAACTTGATCCTCTTGGAAAACAAGTCAGATATTTTAACTTTGAATTCCCAATTGGAGGACATCTCACCTGTCTCTCTCCTGTTCCTTCCCAGGAGGGTAACTTTATGAATGGAGAGCACTCTGAGGCATGAGTGCTGCCTTCTGTGCTTTCTCCGGTCTCCGCTGTGAGGCGCTGTTCTGTCTGGTCTCTGGCCAAGCTGCGGACTCTGCTAGGATGGCCGGTCCACACTGCTACTTTGGGCACCTTGGTTCCTTGTCAAGGCTTCCGGTTTTGGAGGCTCCCATAGATGGTGGTTTTCTTCCTCTAAAGCTGGGCCTCATCTCGCTCCCTAGAGAGGGTCTCCACACCCCTGCCTTCCTCTGGAGAGCCAAAAGGCCAGCCACTCTCTGCACGTGGCTATATGTGCTATTTCAAATCCCTCCTTCAGTCATAGCTCCCATCCCCCTGGAGTTACAGTGCCATAAAATTTTGGTAATATGATTAATGCACAGCTTTGTTGACAGGAAAGAAGTGAGGCCTCTTATACTGGGATTTCCCCCAAACTTATATGGGTGTAAGCACTGTGCCTCATTTTTGTCCTGGTCCCAACCCCCCAGGAAGATCCATTATAGATGCTGTGGCTGGTGACTGAGCAGGGGGGCGTGGTGACTGAGCAGGGGGGAGTGGTCAAGAAGGAGACCGGACAAGATGCCAAAACTGAAACCCCTGCCTCTACCTTTTTCTTCCCTCCATCTCTCCAAGGTCACCATCCAAAGTAGACTTTTCTCCCCCCATATCCTCCACTTCTTTTCCACTATAACTTTTAATGCAGCTTTATGGCTCAGATCTACCAGAATTAGATCATGATAACACAAGGACATTTTTAACATTTAGAAAACACTACTCTTTTCACATACCCTGGCTTTCAATGCCATTATTCCTTTAAGTGCTTGAAAAGGCTAGACTTTAAGCTCCAGCTGAATAATGGCTCCTTTGTTCTAAGGCTCTATCCAGTCTTTTACAAGAGTAATGGATACTTGCTGCTTGGCTTTGGAGCTGTAGAGAACCACGATTCAAGGAAAATGGGGGGAAAAAAGTGATGACTTAAGATATTCCACTATGTTCCTATTACAGATACACAATGGTTCAACTAAAAACTAGAGTTATTAGAGAGGAAACCAGGGCAAGGGAAATGGGAGGAAAAGAAATGAGGTGATGAGAAGAAATGAGAAGAGAAAAGGAAAAAGAAAACAAACAACAAATGCCAGCGGATTTGACAGATTGGCCTTGTTTCCCTCTCGTCCCAGTTTTCTGAATTATCTCCCCTTCCGCAGGCAGAAGACCAGAGAGCTCATGGTAAGCGGAGAGAACCCTGGATATAAAACTACCCAAGAGACAATGTTTGCAGATCTATTCAGATTAGGACTTTGGAGGCTGTATTTGCTTCACTATAATTTTATACGTCATTATAGTTATCTTCGTCGGAAGTCAATCAGAGAAGACCCCAAATCAGAGTTTCCCTACACTGGATATAATTTGTTGGTCAAATGTAATCCTTTTTGTTAAAATCTGTGAGGCATATTTGAGATTTCTGACTAGAAATGACTAGAAATCACTTGATTCCACTGAGGAACTGGTGTATGTTTATATAACGGACACTGAAACCAGTATCTAAATATATTTGTCTTTATGAGACAGCTGCTAGAAAGTCAGAGTTTCCTTTGCACCTAACAATTAGAAAGTTTCCCTCTGTACAGACTCCTATTATATATCTTTTCTTGTAGTGTACATTTGAATTTGCCTCATTATCTATCTTATTTGTAATACTACGTGTCTCAAACAGGATAGGCTGGGTTATCCCACAGTAACAAGCAATCATGATATGTCAGTGGATTATAATGTCAAAGGTTTATTTCTTGCTCACACTAAAAGCTCATTACTATGAGCTGTCAGGAAGCTCTGAATTTGTTCTGTTGACTTCACAGAGAGATTCAGGCTGACAAAGCCACTTTTCTCTGAACTATCACCAGAGGTAAATTAGAGATTATGACAAAGTACATGTTGGATCTTAAAACTTCCATCTAGGATGTGTGTGCACACATGCTCAGTCATGTCCAACTCTGTGCAACCCTTACGGACTGTAGCCGGTCAGGCTCCTCTGTCCATGGGATTCTCCAGGCTAGAGTTCTGGAGTGGGTTGCCATGCCCTCCTCCAGGGGATCTTCCCGACCCAGACATTGAACCTGGGTCTCCTGCATTGCAAGCAGGTTCTTTACCACTGAGCCACCAGGAAAGCCCATAAAAAGCCTGTAAGGAGCTAAATGATCCATATTATCACCTTGATGTTAAGAAAATCCAATTTAATGGTAGCACAGTTTCCTCCAACCTTGTTTGGGGAACCAACAGCCAATTGGTCCAAGTAGTTGCAGATGAGCTAACAGTCTTCTGTCATTGGTAGCTAATTAGCCTGCAGCCTGGGAGCACTTATCAGTAGGTGTTCAGAAAACCAATAAAATGAGGGGTCAACTGGGGTAGCTGAAAAAGGTCCAAGCAGATTCTCAAAATATAAAAATCATGTAGCCAAAGATAATTTCTATGTATGAAAACCAAAGGGAGAATCAAGGTGAAACCTGTTCATTATCTTTGTATTTTTGATGTCATCTTTCATATATGAAATAAAACCTAGTACTGTGATAATTAGATTAAATCATGGGCCTCCTAATGAACAAATAACTAACTACTGTGCTTTTCCACATTAAAACCCTTCTTGGTTTGTTGAATGGGTAGCCTTATGGTTTTCTGCAAGCCATTTCTTTTTGCGTACAAAATTATTCTTGCTTTCCAATTGTAACTCTCCAGTATGATTTCTTCTTTTTAAAATTTTTTATTTTATATTGGAGTACAGCCGATTAACAATATTATGATATTTTCAGATAGACAGCAAAGGGACTCAATCATACATATACATGTATCCCTTCTCCTCCAAACTCACCTCCCATCCAGGCTGCCACATAACTTTGAGCAGAGTTCCCTGTGCTATAAAGTAAAAAGTGCTAGTTGCTCAGTTGTGTCCAACTCTTTACGACCCCATCAACTGTAGCACACCACGCTCCTCTCTCCTTGGAATTCTCCAGGCAAGAATATTGGAGTGGGTTGCCATTCTCTTCTCTATGGGATCTTCCCAACCCAGGGATCAAACCCTGGTCTCCTTCATTGCAGGCAGCTTCTTTACCATCGGAGCCACCAGGGAAGCCCGTGCTATACAGTAGGACCTTGTTGATCATCCATCTTAAATATAGCAGTGTGTACATGTCCATCTCAGACTCTAACTATCCCTTCCCCCCTGGTAATAACCATAAATTCATTCTCAAAGTATGTGATTCCGTTTTGTAAATAAGTTCATTTGTATCCACTGTGATTCCTTATGACCTCTTGAGAGTATATGAAGGCCTTGTTAATTCAAGAAATATTGAGACTATTTTATACCAGTTCTTGCAGTGGACTTGGATGCGACAGCCAAGGGCCAGAAGTTAAGTGGGGTGATTTAGACTAAATAATAATGAACATCAGTCATGGCAGCATTAAAACATTTTGGCAGCACATCCCTTTATATCTCTTTACATAGTATCTTGAATTCAACAGGAAAACAACATGCAAATGTATTCACTTCAACTTTACTATCAACTGACTGGTTGATAGTTCAGTTCAGTCGCTCAGTCATGTCCAGCTCTTTGCGACCCCATGAATCACAGCACGCCAGGCCTCCCTGTCCATCACCAACTCCCGGAGTTCACTCAAACTCACCTCCATCGAGTCAGTGATGCCATCCAGCCATCTCATTCTCTGTCGTCCCCTTCTCCTCCTGCCCCCAATCCCTCCCAGCATCAGAGTCTTTTCCAGTGAGTCAACTCGTTGCATGAGGTGGCCAAAGTATCGGAGTTTCAGCTTTAGCATCAGTCCTTTCAGTGAACACCTAGGACCGATCTCCTTTAGAATGGACTGGTTGGATCTCCTTGCAGTCCAAGGGACTCTCAAGAGTCTTCTCCAACACCACAGTTCAAAAGCATCAATTCTTCGGTGATCAGCTTTCTTCACAGTCCAGCTCTCACATTCATACATGACCACTGGAAAAACCATAGCCTTGATTAGACGGACCTTGGTTAGTATCCTTATAAAAGAGACCTGAGGGATCCCTAGCTTGGACTTTGGTGTTGGAGAAGACTCTTGAGAGTCCCATGGACTGCAAGGAGATCAAACCAGTCCATCCTAAAGGATATCAACCATGAATATTCCTTGGAAGGACTGATGCTGAAGCTGAAGCTGCAATACTTTGGCCACCTGATGTGAAGAGCTGATTCACTGGGAAAGACTCTGATGCTGGGGAAGATTGACGGCAAGAAGAGAAGGGGACAGAGGATTATGGTTAGATGACATCACTGACTCAATGGACATGAGTTTGAAGAGATTCAGGGAGATGGTGAAGTCTGGCAGTTCATGGGGTCTCAGACAGTCGGACATGACTTGGCAACTGAAAAATGGGAGGACAGGGCAAGAAGCCTGGTGGTTCTCACCAGAATCCAGATGCACCAGCACTCACATCTCACACTTTCAGCCTCCAGACCTGTGAAAAATAAATTTCTGTTCCTTATACAACACTTAGTCTATAGTACTTTATTAACAGCTTCCCAAACTAAGATCTACTATAATTAAGTCATAGTATATAATAGAATGGAGGCATTTGGAGTCTTGATGGTATCTATTCATGCCCAGGCAATTATATAGGGGAGATTTGGAAATATTTTTTATCAGAATTAAAAACCTATATCTTGAATCTATTTTTGAAAGCTTAAAATTTAAACAAATTTCCTCATTAAATTTAAAAAGAATTATATTTAGTACTTAATAGATTACACATCAACATTCAAAAATGACTTCACATATACTTACAAATAAACATTAATGTAGAAAAACATCTTTTATTAAAATTTCTTCTGCTTCTTATAAGAACTAAAATTGTATTACTAATAGACTTCTTTTAAAGTCTTGGAAAATAAATAGGACTATAAATTTAAGTTTACTATAATAAAAACCCTTACCTTTTCTGGTTTCCAGAATATATAACCATACATTATGTCCATCCTTGAATATCTTGAAGCATATATACTATGAAGCTTAGCATAAAAGGAACAGGCACTCAAACAGGTGGATAACATAATTTTCATTTTCCTAATGTATACCAGAGTCTAAATTGTGCCTTGCCTTCATTTGTAACCCAACCATTCAGTTTATGGTAAATTGACTTGATGGGAAGTTTATCTTAAGACTTATGTAATCTTCGCCCCTTGTGTATCATGATATTTGGGGAATATATTTTCTGGGAGTAACATATGGTGGAACAATCTTTCACGTTACCTGTTGTGACCCTGAGTTTGCCTTACAGAGGAAAAATATGCTTCCAATTAAAATTGTCCTATGGGAATGCTATTCTTTATGAATTCAGAGTGAAGAATAGCTAAGGACTCTGGTCTGTGTCTGACAGCTGGTGCAAAGCACCTTGAATCAATAAAACTCTTATTAATTCCATTCTCAGCACTTGCTATTGGTTCACCTTGACATGATTCTACAAAGGACTGTAGATTTGAAAACCTCTAATACAGCTCATTGTCCAGAATAAGACCAGTATTCCAGAAAAAGGCCTACATATTGACAAAAATAACATCGTATAAATAAAGAACAACAACAGTTTATGGACACTGTTTTAGGTGCTTTGAAGGTCATAGAGACATTTAAAGACATATATCATTTCTCTAAATTAATTTTCTAGAAAACAAGGCACAGAACTTTATGTAAACCAGGACTGATAGAAATTCTTCTCAAATACATAAATTCACGTTGTGTCAGATGATTCAACTGTTCTTAATCTCCTAGGGTGAACCCTGCTTAATGCTAAGTCTACTAAACATTCCTCAGAGTCAAGTAAATGCTAAATATAAGATAATTTTTTTCTTGCTGTTCTCCAAGCATAGTCTTTCAGATTCTCCTGTATTTAGTTCATCATCCAGTGCAAAGCAGGACAACAACAAAGTCATGTTGAATTTTCACCATTTAGCCTTCATGCTGCTGCTGCTGCTAAGTCGCTTCAGTTGTGTCCAACTTTTTGTGACCCTATGGACTAGCCCACCAGGGTGCTCTGTCCGTGGGATTCTCCAGGCAGGAACACTGGAGTGGGCACCGTTCCCTTCTCCAGGGGACCTTCCTTACCCAGGGGCTGAACCTGCCTCTCATGTCTCCTGCACTGGCAGGCAGGTTCTTTACCACTAGCGCCACCTGGGAAGCCCGTCTAGATTGTTCAGTTCAGTTCAGTCGCCCAGTTGTGTCTGACTCTCCGCGACCCCATGAATTACAGCACGCCAGGCCTCCCTGTCCATCACCAAATCCCAGAGTTCACTCAAACTCATGTCCACAGAGTCGGGGATGCCATCCAGCCATCTCATTCTCGGTCGTCCCCTTCTCCTCCCGCCCCCAACCTTTCCCAGCATCAGAGTCTTTTCCAGTGAGTCAACTCGTCTCATGAGGTGGCCAAAGAATTGGAGTTTCAGCTTTAGCATCAGTCCTTCCCATGAACACCCAGGATTGATCTCCTTTAGAATGGACTGGTTGGATCTCCTTGCAGTCCAAGGGACTCGCAAGAGTCTTCTCCAACACCACACTTCAAAAGCATCAATTCTTCGGTGATCAGCTTTCTTCACAGTCCAACTCTCACATCCATACATGACCACTGGAAAAACCATAGCCTTGACTAGACGGACCTTTGTTGGCAAAGTAACGTCTCTGCTTTTTAATATACTATTTACTGTACCCTTTTTGTTTCCTGGGACAGATTTCACCATTTTACCCTCTGATTCACAGACACAATATCCAGATCCAAAGAGACAACAATTTTCTCTTCCATTAGTTAATTCAGACCCTCATTTCCAGGAGAAGATCAAGTGACAGGCAATAATGGAGAGGAGTTGACCATTCACCTCCTTCTCACATTACAAGAATCTCAAGGTAATTATTTAAAAAAAAATATGATTCTCATTCCAAATATTCCTTAACAGGCAGACAGGAGGGAGGAGGAAAGATACCTCCTCTCTTTGTTTATAATATATATATTTATTTAGACCTAAGGAATTGAATATTATTTGAGGAAACTTTATCGGAATAATGACATATCACACAGTAAAATTAATTCCTATTAAGCAACTTAGCTCTTTTGAAATCTCTGTCTTCTTTTTACCAAATAAATATATAGATGCAAAGAGTGACTGCTATGTCTTATTACTGAGCACCTCTGTGTAGAAGAAGTTGGAGGCTCTAAACACAACTCCCAACTATCTGCCCAACTGGGCTTCCCTGATAGCTCAGTTGGTAAAGAATTCGCCTGCAATGAGGAGACACCGGTTCAATTCCTGGGTTGGGAAGATCCACTGGAGAAGGGATAGGCTACCAACCACTCCAGTGTTTTTGGGCTTCCCTTGTGGCTCAGCTGGTAAAGAATCCACCTGCAATGCAGAAGACCTGGGTTTGAACCCTGGGTTGGGAAGATCCCCTGGAGAAGGGAACAGCTACCCACTCCAGGATTCTGGCTTGGAGAATTCACAGTTCATGGGGTCGCAGAGAGTTGGACATGACTAAACACTTTCACTTTCCTCTGCCCAACTGAATTTCTACATATTATAATTTCTCTTTCTGGGAGGATCAAGAAAGATATTCAAGCAGGTCTGAAAATGGCTTGTGGAAGGAAGCGGTGAATGGCCTTGAGCTTTATTGTGCTAGAGAGTAGCATAATATAAAAACTGAATGTGATTATACACTAACAAAACTTTGTTTTTAATATGGAAGAGATTCAATGTTATTCCAGCTTTGAAATTACAATGTCATTGACACCAATGCATGACTTTCCCAAACTACAAATTTGGAGGACAACCTTGCCTGCACATAATGTGTAGTAATGGTGGACACTTCTATAGAATGCCAGTGGGTCCAGGGAAGAGCCTCCAGTCACTAGAGCGGTATAAGGCCAAGATGCAGAAGCAGACTGAAAGCTTAGCGGTGCACTGGACACCGTCCTTCCCGTGAGTGTACTGACCCCTTGCAGAAACACATCCGTCCCCACGCACGCTCCTAACACGTATCATCACATCATTCTCCCTCCTCTTTCACTGCCCACAGTTCTGGCCTGAGCCCCACTGCTCCTCAACGTCTGCGAAGATCTTGAGCTGATAAACTTAAGACATACTGTTTTTTCAAAGAGAAGTCCACAGATAACATTTTTTTTCCTTTGTACAAATGAAACAGATATCTAAGTGTACAGGCAGCTGTAAGAAAAATTCAGAGCTGCTGTAAGATCCCCAGCACGTATTCATTTTATAACTGGAAGCTTGGACTCTGACCAACATCTCCCCTTTTGCACTGTTCTCAGTCCCTGGTAACTGCCATTCTATTATGGTGATTATGGTTAATAATAATGTATTATTATATGCTTGAATCTTCTAAGAGAGTAGATTGGAAATCTTATCATAACAAAAGGTAGTGGAAGTTCTGTGGCAGGGCGGAGCTGTTAGCTAGACTACAGTGGCAATCATTTTGTACTGCATCAGTGTATCTAATTGTCTCATTGTACCATGCACCCTTTACATGGAGCAGAATACACTCTGAAGCTGAAAGAAAAGAAAGCAAGCTATGAAAGATATGTGATTTGAAATATAAATGCGCCTGGGACTAAAATTACAAAACCATGACCAAGGTCGTAATCTCATCCACCAATTCCGTACAAAAGGTTTTAATGAAATGCACTAATATGTGGCTGCCATGTGTCTATGTGTGCACATATGCATATACATCCGTTATTCTTGCAAGTTTACCAAAAGAAATTGGATTTTTAAATTTTTAGCAAATGAATTTTAAAAAGAAAACTACTGGGGTTCTTGCTGGAAGATTTTTAAAGTAACATGCTGTGTTAGAGTGAGAAGACAGGATGTTTATGGGGACATACATTGTTTTTAACAGAAATAAAATATGGAAATATTTCTAAATAAACTATTTTCAAAAATCAAGAGAGAAACAAAGGAAGGAAGGAAAGAAGGAAGGAAGACAGAAAGAAAGTGGGAAGGAAAGAAAGAGTGGGGGAAGGAAGAAAGAAAGAGGGAGAGAAACAAATGAACAGAGAAACAAAAGAGAAAAGAAAGAACCAGGCACTTGTATTTGAATTTCATTGCTTCCTCTCTGCTTTTGGAATACACACACATTCAGAATATGAATTTAGTCAGTTGACTCCCAGATGATCCAATTACATCTGGATGAAGTTCCTGGGGGAAAAAGCAAAGCAGCTCGTGTTTCTCTTCCTTGTGATGCCTCTGGCTTCTCAGAAAGCTTCCAGAATATCTGTCCAACAATCCAATACATTAGCATCATGAGTAGATAGAGAGGCCACTGTGAAAACTTCTCATTGAGAGACAGCTCTTAAAGATTCAACAACCCAGGATAATGGCCCAGTTACCCATGGCATGTTGTTTGTCTACTTTACCAATGACCTTAAAGAACCAGCTGTAGAAATTTCAGATGAAGAGTTACCAGAATTTTGGTGATATTACCACTCAGTTCCTAGAAGTGTATAAGCCCTTCCCTAAGCCACATAAGCTTAATACTATGGCTCAGGTCAGAGGATGGATGGCTCTCATGGAACAAAAGAATAGTCTTCTTCAAGAAGCTCACGACTTCATAAGGGAAGCTCTGTAGAACAAGAAGAAAAGAGAAGACTGCCTAACTTGATAACCCGCCAAGAAAACACTCCGATGTCACAGTACAGAGCAGTCCACTCATGCAGCCACCAAAAGAGTAGGAATGAATGCCTAATAGTCATGGAATTTCTGACTTTTGGTGATACAGGATCTGGAGAGTAAGGCTGTTATGATGTTCTTTATATAGGGTTACTCAGTAAAAGTCTCACAGTAAGCTCCCATGGGAATTACAGTCCCATGAAATATAGAAAAGTCAGCTCAGAAGCATAGTTCAATGATGCAGTGTAATAAGCCAAGTATGGGGCTTTGGTGCCAATATACATATTTATGGGGTTTAATGGCGAGTTGTCCCTTTCAGGATCACAACGAGCCCTTTAAGACAATGCACCTTTACATGGAATAGAATACAGGATGACCTTTTATGAGAACCTTCCTGGGGGTTGAACCACTCATAAGGGAAAAGGAGTTCCACTCCAGGGAAGTACCATAGAAACGGGCAATAAAAAAGATGATAGTCAACGTTTATTGACCATTTTCTGGCACTTTGCCAAACACTTATAAGCATTATTTCATGAAGCCCTTCCAACAGCTGTCTAAATAAGGACCATTATCATGCCAGTTTTATACATAAAGGAAGCGAGGTTTGAAGTAAGGTTCAAAGGGATTGGTAGGTTCACTGAGGTTTCATAGCTGCCGAGTAATAGATCAGATGATGTCAAGGACAACTCATGGACAATAAGTCCAGGATACCACCTCTCTCCAAGGGCTGAGCATTGGGTCAGGGGCTCCGTCCCACAACTGAAGCATTATTTTTAACCTTTCATTATAGCAGTCCCTACTACTCAGTTTAATTTGCTCTTATAATAAGCTTGAGGGATATCATGTATAGGAAATTGGTGAAATCTGTCTCCAATCCAAGTATCCTGGAGAAATCCTGAAGATGAGCCTGTTAAGTTGGATCTTGATGAGAGACAAGAGTCAAGGAAAGGAAGGTGGCAGAAGACGTGATATTTGTATTGCATACTTCCCTTCTTCTTGTTTGAAATTAACTCATCTATTTTTATTTTTGCTCCTAACCAACATGTATTAGATAGCTATCACACCAAGCCATAAGAAACTACGAATGTTGAACACAGAACATCCCCTGCTCTCTTGGAAGATGAATTCTGTTGAGCAAAGAAATAAAATAAATAAATAAAAATTAAATATTATACAATGAAAAGGAAAATGCAACATGCTGATGTCATAGAGAGTATCTGAGGCCTTACTTTAGTCTGAGTCGTCTGAGGAAACTCACCAAGGAGGTGAAATTTATGCTGCTGGTACCTGAATGACCAGAAGTCACAAACAGGGAAAGAACATGACCCACAACTGACATAGAGAATAACCAGGTAAAGACCTGCAATAGACACCAGGCTAACCTGTTCCAGGAGCAGGAAAAAGACAACAGGCTGGGACACAACACACTAAGGCAAGTGCTACAAGGTACTTTGGAACCAGGAAGCTTTTGAGGCCCACTAGATGCCCAAGGAAGTGTTAAACTGGCTGCTGTTTCTCAAATGTTAACAAGCATCTGAGTCCTGTAAAGATCTTGTTAAAAATGCAGACGATGGGACTTCCCCAGCAGTCCAGTGGTTAAGAATCCATGCTTCTGCTTCAGGGGGTGCATATCTGATCTCTGGTTAGGTAACTAAGATCCCACGTGCCTCATAACCAAAAAAACAAAAAAAGAAAGGAAATTTCTTGAACTGAATGAAAATGAAAATACACATCAGCTTAAAAAAAGTTTAATGCAGATGGTGATGCAGTTTGTTTGAAGTGGAGCCCCATAGTCTGCATTTTCCAAAAAAAAACCCAGCGATGACAACCCTGCTGACCGTGGAAGGCATTTGGACAAGGATAGGAGGTGTGAGCAGTTTTGCATTTGAAAGTCTCCAGTTAAACACAATAGAGAGAAGGAACAGACCAAACAATGAAAGATGTGGTAGGACCTGGGATCAAGGATATAGTAGGAGCCAGAGGAGAGCAGGACTATAGAAATTAAGAAGTGCTTCAAAGAGGGAGAAGTGCATGGAACACAGGGCTGTAAAGGAGAGGATCAACAAGTGGAATTAGACTTAGCACACAAGTGTCCTCAGTTCAGTTCAGTTCAGTCGCTCAGTCATGTCCGACTCTTTGCGACCCCATGAATCACAGCACGCCAGGCCTCCCTGTCCATCACCAACTCCCGGAGTTCACTCAAACTCATGTCCATCGAGTCAGTGATGCCATCCAGCCATTTCATTCTCTATCGTCCCCATCTCCTCCTGCCCCCAGTCCCTCCCAGCTTCAGAATCTTTTCCTGTGAGTCAACTCTTCGCATGAGGTGGCCAAAGTATTGGAGTTTCAGCTTTAGCGTCAGTCCTTCCAATGAACACCCAGGACTGAACTCCTTTAGAATGGACTGGTTGGATCTCCTTGCAGTCCAAGAGACTCTCAAGAGTCTTCTCCAGCACCACACTTCAAAAGCATCAATTCTTCGGCGATCAGCCTTCTTCACAGTCCAACTCTCAAATCCATACATGACCACGGGAAAAACCATAGCCTTGACTAGATGGACCTTGGTTGGCAAAGTAATGTCTCTGCTTTTTAATATACTATCTAGGTTGGTCATAACTTTCCTTCCAAGGAGTAAGCATCTTTTAATTTCATGGCTGCAATCAGCATCTGCAGTGATTTTGGAGCCCAAAAAATAAAGTCTGACACTGTTTCCACTCTTTCCCCATCTATTTCCCATGAAGTGATGGGACCAGATGCCATCTTACTTTTCTGAATGTTGAGCTTCAAGCCAACCTTTTCACTCTCCTCTTTCACTTTCATCAAGAGGCTTTTGAGTTCCTCTTCACTTTCTGCCATAAGGGTGGTGTCATCTGCATATCTGAGGTTATTGATATTTCTCCCAGCAATCTTGATTTCAGCTTGTGCTTCCTCCAGCCTAGTGTTTCTCATGATGTACTCTGCACATAAGTTAAATAAGCAGGCTGACAATATACAACCTTGACATACTCCTTTTCCTATTTGGAACCAGTCAGTTGTTCCATGTTCAGTTCTAACTGTTGCTTCCTGACCTGCATGTAGGTTTCTCAAGAGGCAGGTCAGGTGGTCTGGGATTCCCATCTCTTTCAGAATGTTCCACAGTTTATTGTGATCCACACAGTCAGAGGCTTTGGCATAGTCAATGAAGCAGAAATAGATTTTTTTTGGAACTCTCTTGCTTTCTCCATGATCCAGCGGATGTTGGCAATTTGATCTCTGGTGCCTCTGCCTTTTCTAAAACCAGCTTGAATATCTGGAAGTTCACGGTTCACGTACTGCTGAGGCCTGGCTTGGAGAATTTTGAGCATGACTTTACTAGCGTGTGAGATGAATGCAATTGTGCGGTAATTCTTTGGCATTGCCTTTCTTTGGGATTGGAATGAAGACTGACCTTTTCCAGTCCTGTGGCCACTGCTGAGTTTTCCAAATTTGCTGGCATATTGAGTGCAGAACTTTCACAGCATCATCTTTCAGGATTTGAAAGAGTTCAACTGGAATTCCATCACCTCCACTAGCTTTGTTTGTAGTGATGCTTTCTAAGGCCCACTTGACCTCACATTCCAGGATGTCTGGTTCCAGGTGAGTGATCATGCCATCGTGATTACCTTGGTCGTGAAGATCTTTTTTGTACAGTTCTTCTGTGTATTCTTGCCACCTCTTCTTAATATCTTCTGCCTCTGTTAGGTTCATACCATTTCTGCCCTTTATCGAGCCCATCTTTGCATGAAATGGTCCCTTGGTATCTCTAATTTTCTTGAAGCGATCTCTAGTCTTTCCCATTCTGTTGTTTTCCTCTATTTCTTTGCATTGGTCGCTGAGGAAGGCTTTCTTATCCCTCCTTGCTATTCTTTGGAATAGCATCTGCATTCAGATCCTTATATCTTTCCTTTTCTCCTTTGCTTTTTGCTTCTCTTCTTTTCACAGGTATTTGTAAGGCCTCCCCAGTCAGCCATTTTGCTTTTTTGCATTTCTTTTCCATGGGAATGGTCTTGATCCCTGTCTCCTATACAATGTCATGAACCTCCATCCATAGTTCATCAGGCACTCTATCTATCAGATCTGGTCCCTTAAATCTATTTCTTACTTCCACTGTATAATCATAAGGGACTTGATTTAGGTCATACCTGAATAGTCTAGTGGTTTTCCCTACTTTCTTCAATTTAAGTCTGAATTTGGCAATAAGGAGTTCATGATCTGAGCCACAGTCAGCTCCCGGTCTTGTTTTTGCTAACTGTACAGAGCGTCTCCATCTTTGGCTGCAAAGAATATAATCAATCTGATTTCAGTGTTGACCATCTGGTGATGGCCATTTGTAGAGTCTTCTATTGTGTTGTTGGAAGAGGGTGTTTGCTATGACCAGTGTGTTCTCTTGGCAAAACTCTATTGGCCTTTGCCCAGCTTCATTCTGTACTCCGAGGCCAAATTTCCCTGTTACTCCAGGTGTTTCTTGACATCCTGCTTTTGCATTCCAGTCCCCTATAATGAAAAGGACAACTTTCTGGGTGTTAGTTTTAAAAGGTCTTGTAGGTCTTCATAGAACCGTTCAACTTCGGCTTTCAGCGTTACTGGTTGGGGCATAGACTTGAATCACTGTAATATTGAATGGTTTGCCTTGGAAATGAAGAGAGATCATTCTGTCGTTTTTGAGATTGATCCAAGTACTGCATTTCGGACTCTTTTGTTGACCATGATGGCTACTCCATTTCCTCTAAGGGATTCCTGCCCACAGTAGTAGATATAATGGTCATCTTAGTTAAATTCACCCATTCAGTTTAAGTTCACTGATTCCTAGAAGGTCGACGTTCACTCTTGTCATCTCCTGTTTGACCACTTTCAATTTGCCTTGATTCATGGACCTAACATTCTAGGTTCCTATGCAATATTGCTCTGTACGGCATTGTACTGATGCTGAAGCTGAAACTGCAATACTTTGGCCACCTCATGCGACGAGTTGACTCACTGGAAAAGACTCTGATGCTGGGAAAGGTTGGGGGTGGGAGGAGAAGGAGACGACAGAGAATGAGATGGCTGGATGGCATCACCAACTCTGGGGACATGAGTTTGAGTGAACTCTGGGAGTTGGTGATGGATAGGGAGGCCTGGCGTGCTGTGATTCATGGGGTCGCGGAGAGTCGGACACAACTGAGCGACTGAACTGAACTGAACTGACTGACCTTGCTTCTATCACCAGTCACATCCACAACTGGGTATTGTTTCTGCTTTGGCTCCATCCCTTCACTCTTTCTGGATTTATTTCTCCACTGATTTCCAATAGCATATTGGGCACCTACCGACCTGGGGAGTGCCCCGAGGAAACTGTTATAAAGTAAGTTAACTTCTTTGGTTTTAATTGAAGTATAGTTGATTTACATTATTGACGTTTCCAGTGTACAGCAAAGTGATTCAGTTTTATGCAAATATGTATACCTCTATATTCTTTTTAATCTATTCTTTCCCCTTATAGGTTACTACCAGACACTGAAGAGTAACCTACAATGGGAAAGAATACTGTATAGTTCCCTGGACTATACAGTAAATCATTGTTGTTTATTTTGTATATGGCAGTGTACATCTGCTAATCCCAAACTCTTAGTTTATCCCTCCCCCTGCCCCAGTTTCCCCTTTGGGAACCATAGCTTTGTTTTCTGTGTCTGTTTCTCATCTGTACCATTTTTTAGACTATGTGAACCTTTAATACCGCTTTGGGTGGGTTTCACAGATTACGATTCTTCTCAAGCCTTCCTCCACCCTCACTTGTAATGCTTGCAGACTTCACTTTCTACTTTTCAGAAGAAAAAAATTGTAGAGACCAATTAGCACAATGGACAACTTTCCCCTTAAAACCTACTCCTCTCACATTTGAAGCTTTTTCTATTTCATCCTTTCCTCCTGTCTCAGAGAACTTGGATATGGCTCCTTCTTCAGAGGTGTTAGGTCTTCTGCCTTCCATTCTCCTACCCTTTCTCACCAGGACACATGCTACTCTGGGGTCATCGTCTGATCCACTGCACAGTCCACTCTAGGTCATCCATGACCTTGGCTGGTCTATCCTCATGGTCTACTCCTCACATAAGTAAGTAGGGAGCTAAGGGATGGGCACATGATGATGTTCTGCCCAGTGAAACAGGAGAGAAAGTTTGGGGTGGGGTGGGGGAAATGCCCTTCATTGATTAAAAACAGGCATTCCAGAAGCAAAAGCCCTCAGCAGAGGCTGAGTCTTGTGGGGATCCTGTGACTCAGAAATGCTACAGCCACTTTGCAACTCAGAGGAGGAGGAGCCTGAAGGTGTCAACAGGGAAATGGGCAGAAACTCTTATCTTGCAACATAATTGAGCCTCCAAGCTAAATGATGGTGGAAAAAGCAGTAATTCTGAGATATTTGAGATTGAGCCTGTGGAGTTCAAGTTTTCTATTGACCTTTGTTTTTCAGTTTCTAAGTCACGTCTGACTCTTTGTGACCCCATGGACTGCAGCATGCCGGGCTTCTCTGTTCTTCACTATATCGCAGTTTGGTCAAACTCACGTCTGTCGTGTTGACGATGCCACCCAATGATCTCATCCTCTGTCGGTCCCTTCTCCTGCCCTCGATCTTTCCCATTATCAGGGTCTTTTCCAGTGAGTTGGTTCTCTATTGCCTGCAGTTTGAAGCAGCCTCGCGGACGCTTCTACCAGAGCAGGTGGTGACCTCCACTGGTGCTGCCCAGAGGCAGGGTGCAGATCGCTCCTCAGCCCTCTCCTTCTCTCCCTCCCTCTCCTCTTACCCTCCTCCCTCCTCCATTCTGCGCCCCGCCTCTCTCCCTTCCCCTCAGCGTCCCCATTCTTTCCCAGCTCTATACCTCCCAAACTATCCTTTCAACCCTTAGACTTGCCCCACACAAGCATAACACTTCTATCTTCTAGTCCACAAAGCACTCTGCAGATGATCATGAGTATTCACAGCAATTTGTCACATGCCTAATTAATGTAGACTTCTGGAGGGGCCCCAGCTTTATTTTCTCTCTCCTTTACTGCTGTGATAGGGATATTGGTGGTTTATGTATTCAATGCTAAGTATCCTGTTACATGTCTAGAATTCATGCATATATATAGAAATGAGTAGCCATAGAAGTACAGCTAAAAGGTTATTTATTAAATGTTATAGTGATCAGAAGAAACAGCATAAAAGGGCATTCTCAATTTTCTCAGCAAGTTTCCTTTTCTTTGCTTTATGAATTTCATGAATCCAGAATTTAGAAAATGTCTACTTTTTACAGTAGTCTTAAAGGGCAGATGTCATAAAAGGTTACTTCTAAATGTACTTCATAATTGCTTTGCCATTCCTAAGCCTTTCCCCAGGGCTAACCTTGGTGTGGGTTTATGTGTGGGTAGGTTGTTTGGGTAGGTCCAACAGTGATTCCAAAGTTTCCTAGTTAGTGGAAATATGGTTTTGGGGGGATTCTGCCTCTGGAATTCAGGCTGTTTTATTTGATTATGTGATCCCCACCCCCTCAAAACCAGAAAAGAAACTCTCCTTAATTTAAGAGAAGGGTTAGATGGTTTGGGTGAAAAAAGGATAACACCCAAAGCACAGACTTTCTCTGTGGTGTGTGATTAAGGAAGCTTTGAGGTGCTCTGAGACATGAATAGGTGGACTGCTGTATAAGCGGTGCATGTGTGTGCTAGGCTGCACCTGGGGTTCTGAAGACTCACTCTGCCTTTTGAAGAGTCCGTGGTGGTTTTCATTTCTAAACAGCAAAGTTTTGCCCTTCACTGTTTCTTTAAGCGGTCTGCATAAACTGATGCTTTTTCCAAATATCACAAAACTAAGAACTCCACCGCTGCATAAAAGAGAGGAAAAGTCAGTCTCCCCAGAAGATGGGAAGGGAGGTGTCCTGCTGTGTACTGGGGGGCAGGCATCTCATTCCTGCCCCCACTGCAGCACCATGCTCTTCCTGAAGAGAGACGATGTAACAGATCCATAAAGAGGTGCAATAAGTTTGCTCTCTGCACTTCCCATGCCCCAGCAGTAACCCAAATGCAGAGGGCCACTCAGTTCCGATGACAAGCTCCTGCTGTATCACCCATCACAACCTAAGCCTTAGCCTCCTCCATGGAAACTTAGTTTCTGTCAGTTTCCAATATGTTGCCCTTGTAATCCTTTTATTGTAATTGTGTAGTCTTAAAGTTAACATAGTAGTAATTGGCAATTCTCTTATTTTCTTGAATTTCTTTTTATTCCTGTGGTTTTGATGAATATTTAATAGAAAGCCCACAATGCTCACTTTCATATCTCAAGTTCTATTCAAATGTATTCAAAGATCACCCAGTATCACTGGAAAGTCTACATAAATATTAACAAAAATACCGACAATTTAGATCCACATGGAATAATACTGCCCCCATATGATTTGCATAGGTAATAGAAATATATTTTTCTTAACACAGCCCTCCTGTGCCTTTTCTCAACTTGGATATATATTTGCTATTTCTGGCAATGCTATTACAAAAGATAAAATTTCAGCCACTTCAACATTAAAAATAACCGTAAAATGTCAATCCTCCCAAACAGATGTGATTTAATCAAACTACCCTGAATCAATGGAAAAGTTCTGTTTTCATAAATTAATAACTCCATGAATGTTCTTAGCATCATGGTGACATTCCTTGGACAACCTGGAAGTGAACTGAAAATGATAAAAGTGGATTATGGTACATGTATCTCTCTATTCTCATCACTGCAACTTAGACATTGGGATGAAAGTTGTACCTTTTGTTTCTCAATAGCTGAGTAACACTCTGCTGGTTTTTACTACAACCGATGAAAGGGAAAGCATGGTAAACTGGATGCATGTGACAAACACAGGAGGTAATATGTTTCCAGGATGTGGCATCTGGCCATTGACCACAGCCTCTTTGGAACAAGATAAAGTCGCTGAAATAGTTAACAGATGTTAGCATACTTGGAATATAAAAGTTCTACTGCTAAAAATTATGTGGGGTCAGATGGAGATTTGGCCCTTGGTCCATAATTTAACTGACTTGGCAAATGCAGAGTTGAGATCCAGAAGCATATAATGTATAATACGGAGGCCACACACTTTGCACACCACACAGGGGCTCATAAACTCCTGACGAAATGGGCACTGTGCTAAGCCAGCTTGATTAAGTATTAACACAGTATTTGATACTTAGGGAAATCTGAAGTCAATTTTCACGTTGACTAAATTAAAAAGTTATTTCTATAAGAGCAAAAGAGTAGACTTCTCTCCAAGTTCAAAGGACGTCTGCAAATTTTATTATTTAGCCTTGGCTTGCAATTTACCTGATGACTGGTATATCTTTCCATCCACTTCATAATCCATCCAGTGATACCTTTTTTCAAAGTATCTCTTTTTCTTCCCCACTTTTGTCTATTACTCCACATTTCAGAACAAGTTGACAGTAATGATTTTCAGATGCATATCTGTAGCTGAAATGGAGCTTCTCAAACTTAAGTCACAAAGTCATTCAAGTCAAGCATTGAATGAGGCTTGTGCTACTTTAGAGTTTGTAGTTTTATTCACAGCTTTGCAGATGAAGTCACCAGCTTCCATCACTTTGTAAAGATTCACACCCTGGTAAGACAAAAATGATGGTGCCAGGTAGGAAGCAGGGGTAGGGAGAAAGAAGACAAAACAGATTTCTTTTAATTATATTAGTAGTTACTTAACCACTTAAAATTATCAAACAAATGTTCGTTATTGATTGGGGGATGACATCTGTCTCCATAAATTATGTAGATTTTAGATTTTTCTGCTTTATTAAAACATATCTTGAATCTGACCCTAGAACTACACCTGAATAATCCAGTGTAATTATGCTGCCACCTGAACTCTATGAAGGACAACAGTAGAATCAGGAAGAATGAACAAATATCAGTGAAGGGCAATTAAAATGATGATGCTTTGGAGCAGTTTATAGATAAGGACTTGGCAGGGGAATCTCATAGTATATCTTAGTATATAAACAAACAAACCTGATAAAGCTGTAAGAAACATAGAAATGATGAATGTATGTATAATGTTTAACCACATCCAGAAACACTATTACTAGCATGAAATTGAAGGAGGTAGTTTAATAAAATGAAGTAGTATTTAGTCCACATCTGGAACTTGTTTGCCTAAGAGGTTGTACTGACTGGGAGCATAAATAGGATCAACAAAGGCTTTGGTAAATCCATGGATGACAGATCAGCAGTTGGGTATGAAGGCCAAGTTCAGCGCAGGTTCGTCATCTTGGGCTTGGCGGAGCCAAGGATCACCACCGAGATTTCCAACCCACATGGAGCTGTCACTGGCGGGGACTGGGAGGCAGAGCATTAGGCAGATTAACCAGAGGTTTGCCCCCATGTAGCATTTTGTAAGCTCCTATGTCTTCCCTCAACATGGACTGGAAACAATGTGGACTTAAAACTGAACTGACTCAAGCTCCCTTGCTATTAAGGAGTAGTTTTTAAAACTTATGTAAGTCTGATGTTTTCTTAAAATGAACAAGGATTAATACTCACAGGGGCTTTTCATACCAGTGATCATAAAGAGATCATAACTTTCATATAGCTAGTTACTTCTCTCTAGAAACTTTTAGAGCACTGTTTTCTTTGTAGTTTACTTCTGCTTAAGAATCATCAAAAGTAATTTGTAAAATGACATGTAAATCATTTTCATGTTTCTTTTTATTGTGAAGTTGTTTTGGGGATGCTGGGTGTTCATTGGAAGGACTGATGCTAAAGCTGAAACTCTGATACTTTGGCCACCTCATGTGACGAGTTGACTCACTGGAAAAGGCTCTGATGCTGGGAGGGATTGGGGGCAGGAGGAGAAGGGGACGACAGAGAATGAGATGGCTGGATGACATCACCGACTTGATGGAAGTGAGTTTGAGTGAACTCTGGGAGTTGGTGATGGACAGGGAGGCCTGGCGTGCTGTGATTTATGGGGTTGCAGAGAGTCAGACACGACTGAGTGACTGAACTGAACTGAACTGAACACTTGTTTTGGTTTTGTATTGGTTTTGGGTGGAGTGCCCTTTAGGCATAGCTTGGTTTCCCATTCTTAATGCAGTGATATGCAAATTTTGTAAGTAATAAGTTACATATGGTCTTTCATTTCTGAATTACATTTAACAAAAGATCATAAGAAGATTTTAGGCATCAAAGTTCTTTGCTTTCCAGTAATTTTCATTTATAGCAATTATGCAGTGGGATTGGTTGGTATCACAGCAAAGAAGAATTTTGGCCTTCTCTAACTTAAAGAATAGATTATTTTTGTTTGTTTTTAGTCACTAAGTTGTGTCCAACTCTTTTGCGACCCCATGGGCTGTACTCTGTTAGGCTCCTCTGTCCATGGGATTTCCTAAACAACAATACTGGAATGAATTGCCATTTCCTTCTCTAAGGGATACTCCCAACCCAGGGATCAAACCTGCTTCTCCTGGATTGGCAAGCAGATTCTTTACCACTAAGTCACCCTGAAAGCCCAAAGAAAAGATACCTTTATGAAATAATGTGGCATTTATACTTAAATCATTTCAGCATTTAAGCCGGGTGCTTAAATACGCCAACGTACTGAGATACGTTATAAGGTTTCGAGAACATCACATAGACTATGGTCTGTGTCTTTAGGGTGCCTGCAGTCAAGCAGGCAATGTGGAACCCTGAACAGGAAAGCCTGCGCTGCAGCTGAAGTCGCTGAAACAGAGACATGCAGACGACCACGAGGGCAGAGCTGCAGGGCGGTCAACCCCCTGAGGGAAAGGAGATGGGGATGAAAGGAGAGCAGTGTGTCTGGGCAGAGTTCCAGGAAGGGTAAATCCTGACCCGAGGCTTGTACAGAGAATGTGAGTCCTTGGAAGGAGGAGGAGGCACGAGGCACCATCAGCACGGACGTCTGAAAAATATCATGGGATACGTGGAAAGGAAAGGGCAGAAGTGACTGGAAAAGGAAAAAAAAAAAGGTCACAGTGTGTGACAAATACAGCCCTGCTTTTCAGGAAATGGGAATCCACTGATGCATGCCCACGCAGAAGCAAGGCATATGCATATTTGTATCTTAGATGAAATCTTCCACAGCAGCATGGAGGATGAATCTGAAGGCAGTCTGAAGCCAGCAGACTGGTATGTGCCAAGTCACTTCAGTGATGTCTGACTCTTCGTAACCCTATGGACTGTACCCCGCCAGGCTCCTCTGTCCATGGGCTTCTCTAGGCAAGAATACTGGAGTCGGTTGCCATGTACTTCTCAAGGGGATCTTCCCTACCCAGGGATCGAACCCTTATCTCTTATGTTTCCTGCACTGGCAGGTGGGTTCTTCACAGACCAGGATAGAGGATGAATATCCACGGAAGATACCAGGACTTGTGCTGATGTAGTTTCAGCAAGGGTAGGAAGGGACAAACAACCACAACAGTTTAGCAGTCGAATCAGCGGCTCTTGATAATTGCATAGGCATGGGAGCCACAGTGATATGGGTTCCACATAGAGCCTTGGTTTGTTGGTTGCAGCCCAACATAACAACTTAAACTGTGAAATTCTTGGAAATGGAAACATGGGTTATTTGCAGTTGGACCCAGACAGCCCGACTCAAGTGAAGCATCAACTGAGTTCAACCGAGTTATATAAATCTTCAAGAAAGGATTTCCATGGCTTGAGAGTTTAGGATTAGGAGATGAAAACTATTATATACAGAATGGATAAACAAGGTCCTACTTGGAACTATATTCAATATCCTGTGATAAACCATATTGGAAAAGAATATGGTAAAGAATGTATGCATGTGAATATATATATATTTTCACATATATACTGCATATATATATGAGTCACTTTGCTGTAGACTGGAAATTAACACGGCATTGTAAGTCAACTATACTTCAATAAAATAAACTGGGAAAAAAGAAAACATTTCCACTTTTTTTCAGGTCCTGTCATGGTCATATCTCTCTAATAGAAATGATGAAAGTGATCAGACTACTCAGTAATAGCTGTTTCTAACCAGAGAAGAGAGGGAACAACTTCTGGTATTTAGTGCCAGGTGATATTAGTCTTTTAGTGAACAGGATTGGAAAATTTTGAGCATGACTTAAAATTCTCCAAGCCAGGCTTCAGCAATATGAGAACTGTGAACTTCCAGATGTTCAAGCAGGTTTTAGAAAAGGCAGAGGCACCAGAGATCAAATTGCCAACATCCACTGGATCATGGAGAAAGCAAGAGAGTTCCAGAAAAAGATCTATTTCTGCTTCATTGACTATGCCAAAGCCTTTGACTGTGTGGATCACAATAAACTGTGGAACATTCTGAAAGAGATGGGAATCCCAGACCACCTGACCTGCCTCTTGAGAAACTTGTATGCAGGTCAGGAAGCAACAGTCAGAACTGGACATGGAACAACAGACTGGTTCCAAATAGGAAAAGGAGTACGTCAAGGTTGTATATTGTCACCTTGCTTATTTAACTTATATGCAGAGTACATCATGAGGAACGCTGGGCTGGAAGAAGCACAAGCTGGAATCAAGATTGCTGGGAGAAATATCAATAACCTCAGATATGCAGATGACACCACCCTTATGGCAGAAAGTGAAGAGGAACTCAAAAGCCTCTTGATGAAAGTGAAAGAGGAGAGTGAAAAGGTTGGCTTGAAGCTCAACATTCAGAAAACAAAGATCATGGCATCTGGTCCCATCACTTCATGGGAAATAGATGGGGAAACAGTGGAAACAGTGTCAGACTTTATTTTTGGGGGCTCCAGAATCACCGCGGATGCTGATTTCAGCCATGAAATTAAGAGACGCTTACTCCTTGGAAGGAAAGTTTTGAGCAAGCTAGATAGCATATTAAAAAGCAGAGACATTACTTTGCCAACAAAGGTCCGTCTAGTCAAGGCTATGGTTTTTCCAGTGGTCATGTATGGATGTGAGAGTTGGACTGTGAGGAAAGCTGATCGCCGAAGAATTGATGCTTTTGAACTGTGGTGTTGGAGAAGACTTTTGAGAGTCCCTTGGACTGCAAGGAGATCCAACCAGTCCATTCTAAAGGAGGTCAGTCCTGGGTGTTCATTGGAAGGACTGATGCTAAAGCTGAAACTCCAATACTTTGGCCACCTCATGGGAAGAGTTGACTCACTGGAAAAGACTGTGATGCTAGGAGGGATTGGGAGCGGGAGGAGAAGGGGACGACAGAGAATGAGATGTCTGGATGGCATCACCGACTCGATGGACATGAGTTTGAGTGAACTCCGGGAGTTGGTGATGGACAGGGAGGCCTGGCGTGCTGTGATTCATGGGGTCGCAAAGAGTCGGACACGACTGAGCGACTGAACTGAACAGGATTGAGTGTCTCTAGGCAACAGGCACTAATGAATACATTGTGATACTAGCTCTCTGTCTCCAGGGGGAGCCGAACACAGAAAGGAGACGGTGCTCCAACCGAGGAAGACAAGGCATGAACCCTGGAACACGGAGGAGAGGAACCCAGCAGTGTGGACCTGGGGCATCAGCAGGGAAACACTGGACGGTGTGTTTTGAGGGCGGTACCTCACTCTCAGGTGAAAGCGAGGATGCGGAGGAAGGCCGCTGCGGTGGCGGGGGACGCAGGAGGGAGGGGCGGAGCTGGGAAACAGAAAGCCACCGGGAAGGACCCCGCGGGGGCCGGCTGGGCGGGAGCACCTCTCTGCAGAGCGAGGGGAGGGCAGAGAAGCGAGAGACGACGGGCAACTCCATTCTCTAATCCAGGCGGTGATCTGTACATCTCAGAAAACATGGAATTTCTGATCATCTGTGAACAGTGTTTTTGCCTTTTATACTCTTCCCTAAAAGACTCTAACTTAGAGGTTAGGAGGTCATTTTAACAAGCATGTGGCAAAACAAGGTAGTGATTCTGGTGGGTGTTGTTATAGGGCCTGTGCCTTTCTCAGATACCACTTGCAAAGAGACTATTCTTGCCGGTCAGCGTTTCGCATGCTAAGTATTATTAAACTCTGCTCCTCCACTGGCCATTTTAAAATGGCCCTGGGCTCTCTTCCAGAAGCCCTACTTGTCACCGTGAGAAAACCAAGATCCCAGTTTTCTTCCAAGGAAAACAAAACAGCAAAAACAACATTCATAAAAGCAAAGACAGGCTCTAACTCACAAAGTGTGTGACATCAAATGAGATACTAGATAAAAAAGTACTTTGGAAGACATGAAGTAGTAAAAAAAAAAATGTGAAATGGTAGCATTACTGGTGATTGAGCTATAGCAATAAGCTCTTTTATGAAGCCCCCCTCAAGAATTTTTATTGTATTTTCCCACTGTGCATTTTAGGAAAGAGCAAAAGTGTAGTAAAACTTGATCTCAAAGTTGCTTCCCAAATCTGAGACGCATTCCAATTTCAATCTGCCAGGAATGTATGAATATTAAAATATGCTACATTAACTTACCGTATTGACCCCCAGGCCATTAAGCATGTAGATCAAATCCTCCGTGGCTACGTTCCCAGAAGCACCTTTTGCATAAGGGCAACCACCTAGTCCGGATACTGCAGAATCCACTACATTAATGCCCATCTGGAAAACAAACCCAAACACCCAAGCTTGTCTCTTTATGGCATGTAAGTTGTTGTGTTTCTATTTAACTTGTTCCAAAGAGCAAATAAGGAAAATCTGAACCATGATCCCACTCTATTCCCTTATGCACCTGCTGCTGGAACAGTCCTCAAGGTGGACTTCTTTTCTGACTAATCTCGTCTTTCAGGCTAACAGAAACTCTTCAAAGATCTCAGGAATGACAATAGTATTAGATCAAAATTGAAACGGTGTTCTGATTGATAACAGAACACAGGTAGGGGGTGAAGCTTGAAGTAAGATCAATTCATACCTAGGGTGTACTTTCCAGTCTCATGTTGAGCTTTATTCTAACAGCTTTGTAAAATCAATATGAAATATTTTCAGCAGCCTGACCAAAAAAACAAGAGGCCTTAGAAGACAAGTTGAGGGCGTCTCTGTGTTTGAAGCTGTGTTTTGTGGGGTCAGTTCATTCACTCAACTCACCCAGTGTTTATTGATTAAATGCTTTGATTAATTTGCACACAGAACCTGGATGCTTTGGGAGAAGTGAAGAGACATTTAAGAGGTAGGACATCCACCATCAACAGTTGCACCAGTTCACATTTACTGGGTTCTCACTGAGTGCTAGATATTATTATTAATACCATGTGATGCTGATTCATAATCCCTACAAAGCCCCATGAGGTGGATGCTCTTCCATCATTCTCAAATCACAGATGAAGAAACTCAAGCACAGAGGGATCGCATAATTTGTCCCAGGTCACCTCTGTCTCCAGAGGATTCGCACTCTGCTCTTGTCTGTAACCTCTGGAAACATGCAAGCTGGTTCACATTATACATCTGGGGAGATCCGAGACGGACAGTCTCCATGGGCTGGAAAAGCTGCGAAAGACATGAGCACAAATGGGTCTGAAAAGGAACCCCTGAGGTCAGCCTCTAGTAACTCAAGAAGAAGGTGAGCAGAGAAGCCCTCCGTGGGATGCGACAACTGGGCAATCAGGAGCCACCTGAGGCCTAATCTGATTCTTTGCTCCTGGACACTGGAGAAAATGGCCATGGCCTCATTTACAACAAGAAGCACTGGGAAGCAGAGCCCTGGTCAATCTGCTGGGTCAGGGGTTCTAAATCACAGAAGCAGAATCACAAATTGTTGCTACAACTTCGGTTTTTGATTCTGGAGGTCTGAGCTAGGCCTTGAAAATTTGAATTTTTAACAAGATTCCAGATGCTATTCTCACTGATGTACTGGGGAATTGTGCTTTCTTTCTCCTTTTCTTTTTTGATAACATATTTGTTTTAGATTTTCAGAAAATTTGGGAAGAAAGTGCAAAGCATTCCCATACATTACATAGCATTTCCCCTATTGTTCACATCTTATATTATTACGGTATACTTGTCACAACTAATGAACGCACTGATATTATTAACCAAAGTCCACACATGATGCAGATTTCCCTAGTTTGGAAGCCATTGTCTTTTTTCTGTTCTGGGAACTCATCCGGGTACCACATTGCATTTAGTTATCTTGTCTCAGGATGCTGTGGCTGTGACATCTTCCTCATTGACCTTGACCATTTTGAGTTGTACCTGTCATGTGTTTTGTACAATACCTTTCAATGTGGGCTTTGCCTTATGCTTTCTCATGGTTAGATTGGAGTCCTAAACTTTTGTGAGGAGGGCAACACAGATGAGACGCCAGTCTAGACACATCATATCAAAGGTTTGCACTACATGGTTATGGTTCGTGACTGACGATGTTCACCTTGATCCCATGCCCCGTTTTCCACGTGGTACTTTTTGGGAAAAATAAGTCACTATGCGCAGCTCAGATTTAGGAGTGGATAATATCTACCTAAATTATTTACAAGTCAGCCATATGGGAGATTTGTCTATTCTCCCATAATCATTTATTTCTTCAAACATTTGTTTATATCAGTAGAGACTCATAGGTATCTATTTAGTGCTTTGCGTTGTGTATGCCTTTATATGTCTTGTCACTCATGTTGTTTGAGATTTGGCCATTGGGAGCTCTTCAGTTGGTTCCTATCTCCTTTGACATGCTAAGGGGGCATTATTTTTTTAATTGAAATGTAGTTGATTTAAATGTTGTGTTAATTTCTGTACAACAACTGATTCAGATTATATATATATGCATATATATATATTCTTTTTTATGTTATTTTCCATTATGGTCTAAAGGCCCAATTTTAATAAATTTTCTAGATATTCCCTTGTGAGATCTAGGTTGCTTACCAATTTTTCCAAGAGCAGAACCACAGTCCAAAAGCCACGGATGTTTCTGTGACTAATACAAGTTTACAGATATAATTTGTTTGCTTCTCTATATCTGTCTCCACTTATTATCCTCTGCAACATGGGAAGGTCTATATGGCTCTCTTCCATTACCACCACCTCTCTCAAAGTTTAATTGCATTCGGGTGTTAATAACTGACCAGCTGAAGTACTGGTCCATTTAGGATAGTCCACATTTGTGGTGAATATAAATAGTAAGCATAAGGACTTATGCTCCAGGAGTGAAAGTTGTGAAGTTGTCCAGTAGTTGGACAGTACCAAGGTCAGGACAGTGGCTCATCTCTGGGAGTCAACCAGTACATCAAATAGACAGAGACATTCTTCACCCACGGGTTAAAATTTATCTGTTCAGTTGAAATGAATCTATCACTCAAGGAGACAGAACTTTCAGTGATTTTCAGTCCCTACCAATTATAACCACCTGGGGCCCTTTTAAAAGTAACACACAAGCTTCTTCTCCCCAGGATCTCTGTCTGGAAGTGAGTCAGCTTTGGTATTTCTTTAAAGCTCGCTGCTGGTGATTCTCTTGAGTAATTACGTGTGGGAACTCCTGAGGCAAAGTTCTCATCCATCTCAGCCCTTATCAGCTGTGGGTATGAGTGAGCTTTCATTTTGAAGATGCTCTGTACCCTGAGGCAGCGGAGTTAACCATGATGGATCAACTTTTCAACAAATCAGTTTTTGAAAGAACACTCCCAAAAGTATGTGAAGTAGTGAATGTAAGTAGTACCTGCATGATAGCTGGAAGACAGCTTCAGCCTACCAGGAGAGCTTGTGATCTTAAAATTTTCTGTATGTGTATTCAGTTCAGTTGCTCAGTCGTGTCCGACTCTTCGACCCCGTGGACTGCAGCACTGCCAGGCCTCCCTGTCCATCACCAACTCCTGGAGTTCACTCAAACTCACGTCCACTGAGTCGGTGATGCCATCCAACCATCTCATCCTCTGTCATCCCTTTTTCCTCCTACCTTCAGTCCTTCCCAGCACCAGGGTCTTTTCCAATGAGTCAGTTCTTCACATCAGGTGGCCAAAGTATTGGAGTTTCAGCTTCATCATCAGTCCTTCCAATGAATATTCAGGACTGATTTCCTTTAGAATGGACTGGTTGGATCTCCTCGCTGTCCACGAGACTCACAAGAGTCTTCTCCAACACCACAGTTCAAAAGCATCAATTCTTCAGCACTCAGCTTTCTTTATAGTCCAACTTTCATATCCGTCCATGACTACTGGAAAAACCATAGCTTTGACTAGATGGACCTTTGTTGGCAAAGTAATGTCTCTGTTTTTTAATATGCTGTCTAGGTTGGTCATAGCTTTTCTTTCAAGGAGCAAGTGTATGTATATTCAGTTCAGTTCAGTTCAGTCGCTCAGTCGTGTCCGACTCTTTGTATGTATATTACACTTCGATAAATAACAATGACAAAAAGGAAGTGTTGTTGGAACTGGAGGTAAACAGGAAAACTTAAACTGGTAGGAAGATGAATGAGAATGTTTTTTCTATTGTGCAATTAATTTAAAATTAGTCTTAATTACCAATATCTATCATGCTAGACATTCCTGTCAAAATAGTTCTTCTTTGGAGTAGTTCACAAATCCTATGAGGCAAATAATGAGGCAAAAAATAGAAATGAGTAGATGTATATGGACTTCCCTGGTGGCTCAGATGGTAAAGAATCTGCCTACAATGTGGGAGCTTTGGGTTCGATCCCTGGGTTGGGAAGATCCCCTGGAGGAGGGCATGGCAACCCACTCCAGTATTCTTGCCTGGAGAATCCCACGGACAGATTTAGCCTGGCGGGCTACAGAAGAGCCATGGGGATGCAAAGAGTCGGACACAACTGAGCGACTAAGTACAGGGTGAGCACATATGTCTCAGACATGAAACACAGCCCCTTATACACAGACTCATTACAGTATATTTCATACGGATAAAAATTAGAAAACCATCCAAATGTCTGTAATCGGGGCTAATCTAAATTAATTAAGGTGTAGCTGTAAGATGGGATGATAAATACAATGTAAATGCATAGTTAAGGGAAAGAAACAGATTATAAAATATTATAACAGTGTATGCAATCATAATCCCATTTTCTAAAAAAAAATAATTTGGATGATAATATCAAAATGCTAAGAGCGGTGATCAATGAGTTGCATGTAATTTATTTTATTTTAATTCTTTTTATCTTTTTTCCAACGACCCCACAATGAATGTAATTATATATATAATTAGAAAAAGAAAGGCTTCTGCAAACTGTAGCCTGTGACAGAATGATAGTAAATAAATCAGAGTGAGAATAAATAAACCTAAGACTGAATTCCTTGATTAACAACATTATTTTGCAACTAATTGGTCTTTCTAGGATTTGAGACTGCAGGCTAATGAGTGTGCATAATCTCATAAAAGCAGACATGATCTGGGGGAAAGGCTCTCTGAAAAATGGTCCTTCCTTCTTTCCTGCCATCACATTCACTCTGGAACAGATGATGTTTCTGTGAGCATTAGTCAGAAATTAATTGAATCAATTCTAAAAGCAGTATGTGAATTTCAAGTTTCAATGGCAAATTTAAACAGTTTATTAAAGTATATCTTACCTATGAAGAAGACTACTAAAATATGTGTTCCTTTTAAAGTCTCTTCAAAAAAACCAAATCACAATCATTTAAAACTAGAACTTTTAGGACTTCCACGGTCGTACAGTGGTTCAGACTTAGCCTTCCAATGCAGGGGACATGGGTCTGAGCTCTGGTTGGGAACCTAAGATCTCACAGGCCTGCACTCTGCAACTTAAGGCCTGACACAGACAAATAATCTTAAAAAATAAAAACAGAACTTTCTACCCACTGTCCCCTCAACTCTGACCTCTATTAAATGTGTGATTCTTCCCCCTTTTGCTGCTGCTAAGTCGCTTCAGTCGTGTCCGTCTGACTCTGTGCGACCCCATAGATGGCAGCCCAACAGGCTCCTCTGTCCCTGGGATTCTCCAGGCAAGAACACTGGAGTGGGTTGCCATTTCCTTCTCCAATTCTTCCCCCACCCCCCCACACAAAAGATCTTCTCAATGGACAGTGTTACCCACACAGTAAGTTAGATGGCTTTATTTATGAACAAGCTACTTTGGAAATTTCCAGTCATAGGCATCTAAGAAAATGTGATTCCACTGTGCATGTTTTCTTTATCTCTGTTTCCGTGTCCGATTGGAAATGGTACACATACAATGTAAACAAAGTCTTAACAGAGCAGGAAGAAAAATATTATTTGTTCTCCTCATCTGTTTTTTATGGTAAATAGAGGAAACATGTGGTACTTTAGTAAACGCATTACATTTACAACAGCATCATGTATTTGTTAGTAGATGTGCTGCATGGCTAGCACATACAAGAACCTGCATTTTATCATACAAGAACCTGCATTAAAAGATTATTCTTAGATATTTCTTTACCTGTGTCTCCAAACCTAAAACACTGCTTTCAAAGTTTCAGTTCCCCAGCGTGTGTGTGTCTGTGTGGATATAAGCACACAAGCACAAATGATTTTCTGTACTGAACAGCATGCTGCAAAAACAAAGGACTTGGGTTTTGTTTTAAAAGAAACATTTTTGGATCAACAACCACAAGGTGGCGATGTAACACCAAAATCCACCAAGTTAAAGTCAAGCATTGAAATGCCACTGGGTTCCAGCTCAGAAATGGCAAATATGGAAGTAAATAGCTTTATATTATGCAAATAAATATTTTTCTTACTTTAAAATAAGGAGACTTTTACTAGTGGTGTATAACACATCAAATGTGGTTCAATATAATCAATCTGTTTTTTTGTATTATTCTTCTTCTGACTTCAACATGTTTATTGAGCACATTCTATGTGCCAGGGACTTGGAATGCATACACGGCCCTGTAGCACATGAAGATTAGTGTTAGAAATTAAAATTACTATATATTTGGTCTGTCACTGAGAAATAGTTCACTAATAGCAAATGAGAAACCGTTCTCTCTAGAACTTAGGAAGTTAATTAATTCTCCCTAAAATGAAATAAAACCAAAACTCAAAGGATGAAGGTGACTGAGGCTCCCACTTTCCTCAGAGTTATGATCGGAGCTGTTAACCCAGTGACACAGGTTATGCCAAGCCTTGTGAGTAGAGTTGTGAGCTCCATCTGCTTGAGCCCCCAGACGCGTACTAGGACCGTAGGCTGAGGAAAATGCAAAATACAAGAAACTACTTCCTCTGGAAACTGGCAGATTATCTGTAGATATAGCATGGGCATGATCACTCTGTACTGCAATATCATACAAGCTCTGAGGAATGTTAATTTATTTTTTAATTTCACATAGTGGTTAGATGCCCAGATCACACTGATATGCTAACTGAAAATATCACCTTGACTTTTTCTCAGTGCTGTAAGAACTTATTCTCCAAATAAAACTGAAAAATATGAGAAGACAAATCAAAGATATCATTTTCCAAAATGTATGCTCTTCCATATGTGTCTGTTTTTCTAAATATCTCTGATAGGAAAATGATTCATTTGGGGATTTAAGTTATTCATGGGGAAAAAGACAAATATTCACGTAAGAGAAAATAGTAACAATATGCCCATCTTCCTAATATTTGTTCCCCTTCAGCTGTTCCTCACAGCTAACATTCCTGCCCACAGAGGATCACAGTTATCCACACGTGAGTGCCATTTCTCCCCCAGTGGCCAGGCCAGTGTCGCTAGTGGGGTCACAGCGTTCTTTCCAAGCACCCCAGATCTTGCCCTGAGATGCTTCCCATCTATCACCTTAAAGAGTTACCATATTCACTTACTGCACCAGCTACTTGCCATTCATG
This sequence comes from Moschus berezovskii, assembly GCF_049115385.1. Lineage (NCBI taxonomy): Eukaryota > Metazoa > Chordata > Mammalia > Artiodactyla > Moschidae > Moschus > Moschus berezovskii. The sequence continues at coordinate 16,984,985 of NC_142482.1, read as the reverse complement.
TGTACCGTGAACACACCACATTTTGAAAACCTCAGGCAATAACCGTTGGCATACATGAATAAAAGCCCACTGTTTCCAACCACAGAAATTATGCACCAACATTGGCATGTAAATCGTGACGCCTTGCTGTTGGGGTAAGTAAGCTAATATGATGGATTACCAATGCGTTCATAGACCGCATCTCATCTCTGTAAAGGCTTTCCCACACGTGTCCTTTTACCCTGCCTCACCACACATAATGAGGGATTATATTCATACTTTCATTTAGTATATTGCAAATTGAGACAGAAAGAAGAGTGTGTACATAGGAAGGCACAAGAAAATGGAAAAATAGGTAAAGAAATTCTGAATTTCAGTAGATTGAGAAATAAACAATACTGTCAGCGAACCCTGAAGGCGTATTTTATCACATACACCTTGTCACATGTGTCACATATGATAAAGCTCCACAAAGTCAGAGTTAAGTGGGCGGTTAGTCGTGCTCATTTACTGATAAGGAAACTGAGGCTTAGAGAAGACAAGTGGCCGCCCATGCTGCACACAGTCCATGGAAGGCAGACTGTAACAGCTGTAACATCAGGTTACAGTTCAGTGATGACAGTTTGTGTGTCATACACACTGTGTGCTTATTAAATGACAGGGGCTTCACTAAATGCTTACACAATTGGTTGTGTTTAATCCCTGTAACAACTCCAGGGGTACAGGTATGGATTAGGAAGAGAGCCATGGACAAATCAAAAGACTTCATTTTCTGAAGGTGTGGTGCATATATACAATAGAATGCTGCTGCTGCTGAGTCACTTCAGTCGTGTCCGACTCTGTGTGACCCCATAGACGGAAGCCCACCGGGCTCCCCCGTCCCTGGGATTCTCCAGGCAAGAACACTGGAGTGGGTTGCCATTTCCTTCTCCAATGTGTGAAAGGGAAAAGTGAAAGTGAAGTCGCTCAGTCGTGTCCGACCCTTAGCGACCCCACGGACTGCAGCCTACCAGGCTCCTCCAGCCATGGGATTTTCTAGGCAAGAGTACTGGAGTGGCTCAGCCACAAAAAGAAGGAAATAATGTCATCTGCAGCAACACGGATGAACCTAGAGATGATCATACTAAGTCAGGTCAGAAAGATAAAGACCAGCACCGCATGATACCACTTATATGTGAGATCTAGAATGATGGTGCAAACGGATTTATTTACGAAATAGAAGCAGACTCACAGACTTTGAAAACAAACCTGTGGTTACTAAAGGCGAATGGTGGGGAATAAATCAGGAGGTTGGGATACCCGTATATACACTACTGTATATAAAACAGATAATCAGTAAGGACCTACCATCTAGTGCAGGGAACTCTACTCAGTATTCTGTAATAACCTACAATGGAAAAGAATCTGAAAAAGAACATATGTATACATGTATATATAGGCTTCATGAATATACATATATGTGTATGCATAGAACTGAATCACTTTACTGTACATGCCAAGCCAACAAAGCACTATAAATAAACTATACTCCAATATAAAATAAAATTAAAAGCGTTTTAAAAAGAATAAAACCAGGGAGAAAGACTTTCATTTTCTCATCAAACGTACTTCAACTTTCTGAAAAGTTTCTACACAATTCAACATTATCAAGAAACTTGAGGAAGTAAATGATTGTTGTCCCAGTGACTGCATTTCTAGGAAGCTAGCCCAAGAAAACAACCAGAAATGTTAGCAGAGACTTATGTTCAAGAATTTTGTGGATCATTATTTCTAATAGCAGGAAAAAAAAAAAGACCATGAGTGAAATGTTCAATAATAGGAAAACAGTTGAAAGTTACATAAGATAGACTTTTATGTGACAAATTGTTTTGAAATATATATAATGGTATGGTCTTTTTCATCATAGGGGACTGGAATGCAAAAGTAGGAAGTCAAGAGATGCCTGGAGTAACAGGTAAATTTGGCCTTGGAGTACAAAACGAGGGACAGCAAAGGCTAACAGAGCTTTGCCAAAAGAACGCACTGGTCATAGCAAACACCCTTTTCCAACAACACAAGAGACGACTCTACACATGGACTTCACCAGATGGTCAACACCAAAATCACATTGATTATATTCTTTGAGGCCAAAGATAGAGAAGCTCTATACAGTCAGCATAAACAAGACCGGGAGCTGACTGTGGCTCAGATCATGAACTCCTCAGTGCAAAATTCAACTTAAATTGAAGAAAGTAGGGAAAATGACTAGATTGTTCAGGTATGACCTAAATCAAATCCCTTATGATTATACAGTGGAAGCGACAAATAGATTCAAGGGATTAGATCTGGTAGACAGACAGCCTGAAGAACTATGGATAGAGGTTCGTGACATTTGTACAGGAGGCAGTGATCAAGACACTCCCAAAGAAAAAGAAATGCAAAAAGGCAAAATGGTTGTTTGAGGAGGCCTTACAAATAGCTGAGAAAAGAAGAGAAGCTATAGGCAAAGGAGAAAAGAAAATATATATCCATCTGAATGGAGAGTTTCAAAGAATACAAAAGAGAGATAAGAAAGCCTTCCTCAGTGATCAATGCAAAGAAATGGAAGAAAACAAATGGGAAAGACTAGAGATCTTTTCAAGAAAATTAGAGATACCAGGGGAACATTTCATGCAAAGATGGGCACAATAAAAGAAATGGTATGGACCTAATAGAAGCAGAAGATATTAAGAAGAGGTGGCAAGAATACACAGAAGAACTGTACAAAGAAGATCTTAATGACTCAGATAATCACCATGGTGTGATCACTCACCTAGAGCCAGACATCCTGGAGTATGAAGTCAAGTGGGCCTTAGGAAGCATCACTACGAACAAAGCTAGTGGAGATGATGGAATTCCAACTGAGCTATTTCAAATCCTAAAAGATGATGCTGTTAAGTTTTGTGGCATTCAATATACCAGCAATTAAATATACTCAGCAGTGGTCACAAGACTGGAAAAGGTCAGTTACCATTACAACCCCAAAGAAAGGCAATGCCAAAGAATGTTCAAACTACTGCACAACTGCACTCATCTCACACGCTAGCAAAGTAACGCTCAAAATTCTCCAAGCGAGGCTTCAACAGTATATGAACTGAGACCTTTCAGATGTATAAACTGCATTTAGAAAAGGCAGAGGACCCAGAAATGAAATTGCCAACAGCTGCTAGATCACTGAAAAAGCAAGAGAGTTCCAGGAAAAGATCTACTTCTGCTTTACTGACTACGCCAAAGCCTTTGACTGTATGGATCACAACAAACTGTGGAAAATTCTGAAAGAGATGGGAATACCAGACCACCTTACCTGCCTCCTGAGAAATCTGTATGCAGTTCAAGAAACAATAGTCAGAACTGGACATGGAATAACAGACAGATTTCAAATTGGGAAAGGAAGGCATCAAGGCTGTATATTGTCACCCTGCTTATTTAACTTATATGCAGATTGCAACATGAGAAATGCCAGGCTGGATGAATCAAGCACAAACTGGAATCAAGATTGCTGAGAGAAATATCAACAACCTTAGATATGCAGAGGACACCACTCTTATTGCAGAAAGCAAAGAGGTACTGAAGAGCCTCTCAATGAAAGTGAAAGAGGAGAGTGAAAAAGTTGGCTTAAAATTCAACATTCAAAAAACTAAGATCATGCATCCAGTCCCATCACTTTATGGCAAATAGACAGGGAAACAATGGAAACAGTGACAGACTTTATTTTCTTGGGCCGCAAAATCACTGCAGATGGTGACTGCAGACATGAAATTAAAAGACATTTGTTCCTTGGAAGAAAAGCTATGACCAACCTAGACAGCATATTAAAAAGCAAAGACATTACTTTGCCAACAAAGGTCCATCTAGTCAAAGCTACGGTTTTCCCAGTAGTCATGTATCAATGTGAGAGTTGGACCATAAAGAAAGTTGAGCGCTGAAGAATTGATGCTTTTGAATTATGGTGTTGGAGATGACTCTTGAGAGTCTCTTGGACTGCAAGGAGATCCAACCAGTCCATCCTAAGGAGATCAGTCCTGAGTGTTCACTGTAAGGACTGATGCTGAAGTTCCAATACTTCATTCACCTGATGCAAAGAAGTGAGTCATTGGAAAAGACCCTGATGCTGGGAAAGATTGAAGGCAGGAGGAGACGGGGACGACAGAGGACGAGATGGTTGGATGGCATCACTGACTTGATGGACATGAGTTTGAGTGAGCTCTGGGAGTTGGCGATGCACAGGGAGGCCTGGCGTGTGCAGTCCATGGGGTCGCAAAGGGTCAGACACGACTGAGCGACTGAACTGACTGAATGAGTGATAACGCTATGGAAAAATGATAACAAGAGAACCGAAGAGGGATTTCCTTGGTGGTCCAGTGGCTAAGACTCCACACTTCAACTCACAGGCCCAAGGCCGATCTAGCACCAGTGACCTAGATCCCATGTGTGGCAGCTTAAAATCCTGCATGCCTCAACAAAGAGCAAAGATCCCACATACAACTAAGACCCAGTGCAGCCAAATAAATAATGTATAAAAAATGAAAAAAATAAGGAAATGAAAGATAAAAGAGTAGGACAGCAACTATGCTTGGTATAATTCATTTGTATTTCCAGATTTCTAACAAGCTGTTGTTGTTACATACTACTCGAAATTAGGACAAATGAGTCATATCCATGAATCTGTACCCTTCTTTCTCAATCATTTCCTTCTCCTGCCAAGACAACACCCAAGAATAGCTCTGGCCTATCTTAGGCTGCATTTTGTGATTTCGACTTCAGTCCAAGTCCTACGGATGCCTCTTCTGAGAATCATCTCCTCTTGCCTGTTCTTGAGCAGATATGGCTGGCTCCATCTTCAGTTACCGTTCATGCTTTCTAATGCACTGGCACAAAATAAATAGACCTGTTCTCCTTAAATTTTATTGAGCATATGATTTCAGTTGATAGTCTAAGGGTTGGGTCTGAGCTTCTCTCTTTCAAACCACTCCTAGATTATACCAAGGCGGATGATCTCAGAACACAAAGATCACCTTTCTTTCCAGAAACATCTCAGGAGTCAACCCTGCCCCCCCGCAGTGTGCACAATGGCTCCGCGTGCAGCGTTTCTCATAATGAAGCCCCACGAGTATCAGATTCACTTGAGTTAAAACTACTTATTTAAAAATTCAGATTTCTGTGCCCCACCCTAAAGTCTGATGCTTTTCATGTAAAGCTCAAGCATACACATTGTTTCAAACTGCACGGTGACTCTTATGGATAACAAAGCTGGAAAATCTCCAACCTTTCAATTTAGCTGTTCACCCGTAGCATTGTTGGTTCTTCCCCAAAATGTCTGTCTCCTTCTCTCCCAGGATGCAGCTAGACATCACCACACTGCCCTCCTGTGCAGGTGAGACTGCGTGAATGCGGCTTAGCCACGACCCGTGAGCAAAGAGACGCAGCCCACTTCCAGACGATGTCCCTTCAGAAGCTATGTGTCTTCTTCCATATTAATGGTCAAAGGCCCACGACAGTGAGGACCAATGGAATGGTGAGCCACACAATGAAGAGCCAGGCCCCTGAGCCACGCCCTGGAGGAAAGAGCCTGCTTCCAGGACCAATGCAGTGGGCCATCTGCAGAGGGAGGGACAAATTCCCTGTGATTCTGTTCTGTTTGGTCCACGTTGTGTTTTTTCTTCTTTTGTTTTTTAAGTTTTCGTTGGAGTATGGTTGCATTGCAGTGCTTTGTTAGTCTCTCCTGTACAGCCCAGTGGGTCAGTCACACGTATACGTACATCCCCTCTGCCTTTGGATTTTCTTCCTGTTTAGTTCACCCCAGCCCTGCGCTTTTCAGTAGGTTCCCATCAGCTGTCTATGTTTCCTTCCTTTTTCTTTTCCTATCTTTGATTTTCTTAACTGAGCATCTTTTATGATTCTATTTTATCTCATCCTTAATATTTCTATCTCTACATTGTGGAGTAGTTATCCCACGGTTTGCAGTATAACTTAATACAGTTACATAAATACAACCCACCTTATTTAATTAATAATAGCCTACTTTCAAAGAGCTATGCCACATGGACAGAAGGATCTTACAGTATTATATACAATATATTCTCAATTCCTTCCACCCTTCCTTTGTATTACTGTTTCCCTACCTTCTACTTTTACATATATAAACACATAATACATTGCTCTTAGGGCAATTAAAAATAAGAAAAAAATTTCCTCTTGATTTATTCCATTTCTGAATTCTTTGAAGGAACTTGTCTAGGAAAGAACAGCAGAGATTCAAATCCTGGCATTTAGTGAACACATTTTCTGGAATTAGAAGAAAGATTAATTAGTTAAGGGGGAATTTCAATGTCACAGAAAAGGGAGGACATTTCCCTAACTATACGACAGTGATGCATGCTGAACATAGTTAAGAAAAATGAGATCTGAGAACATTGACTGGATTCCATGCTACTGGGAATGGGCCATTTCAGCAGAGACAGAACAGGGGTTAAGTGGCAATAGATTCAAAAACAGATGGGGAACCTACAGCCTCCAGCTTCTAAGATTGGGATCACGAGACAGACTTCTGCTTGAACCTGCTCTGGCACCTGTTAGCTGTGTGATCTTGAGGGTGTTACTTTATCTCTCTGTTCGCCCAGCTGTAAAATGAATTTAATAGCACTAATGCACAGACTTGCTCAGGATACAATGTGATGTTACATGGAAAACCCATATCCCATAGCTGGGTACATAACTCTTGAGAAGTCTTGGCTTTCAGGCATATGACAAGGAGACAGAGGCGGACGGCGGATGTGGATGGGCTAAATAAAGTGGAGAGCTGGGGCAGAATATAGCAAGGGAGGCCTGCGAATGGAGACACAGGTGAGCTGGAAGCCATAAGGACAGAGCTTATCGAGTGGGAATAAGGAATAAGGCTACACTAGATAAGAAATTAACAGAAACACACAGTGGGACTGCCCTGGCGGCCCAGTGCAAGGGGATGTGACTTTGGTCCCTGGTCAGGGACAAAGATCCCACATACTGTGTGGCGAAAATATATGACCTGGCATCAAATTCTAGTACAGCGACTTTGCTGTTGCTTTTGTTTAAAAGAAAAGAAGCAAACAGTTAGGCAAGTGGGGATGAGTTTGAGATTAGGGCAGAAACATGGAACTGAACCAGGAAATTCATGGAGAAAACTGCTGTGAGGTGGGGCAGCAGGAGGGGACAGGCCGGGCGACTGAAGCTGGCCTCAGCACTTCCAAGGAGAAGCAATAGTCAGTCTTCTCAGAAACAGGGTAACTAAGTTCATCGGCTGGGAATCCCAGAAAGAGTTGACCGTTGCGCTCCAGTTCCAGTGAGCTCTCACAGTGCCTCTGTGAGTGCACAAAAGTGATGGATTGAGACCATTAAACAAAATGAGCAGGAGGAAGGGAAGGGGATGGATGGATGACTAGCTCTGTGTAGACCAGGAAGATCTTCTATCTGCAAAGGTGGAGCCGCCATGAATTTTCTTCATAACAATCTACAAATCAGATTTTCACAGCCAGAATTAATCTCAAAAACATACAAGCAACTGCTGCAGCTCAATTCCAAAAAAATAAACGACCCAATCAAAAAATGGGCCAAAGAACTAAACAGACATTTCTCCAAAGAAGACATACAGATGGCTAACAAACACATGAAAAGATGCTCAGCATCACTCATTATCAGAGAAATGCAAATCAAAACCACAGTGAGGTACCATTTCACGCCAGTCACAATGGCTGCTATCCAAAAGTCTATAAGCAATAAATGCTGGAGAGGGTGTGGAGAAAAGGGAACCCTCTTACACTGGTGGTGGGAATGCAAACTGGTACAGCCACTATGGATAACAGTGTGGAGATTCCTTAAAAAACTGGAAATAGAACTGCCATACGACCCAGCAATCGCACTCCTGGGCATACACACTGACAAAACCAGAATTGAAAGAGACACATGTACTCCAATGTTCATCGCAGCACTGTTTGTAGTAGCCAGGACATGGAAGCAACCTAGATGTCCATCTGCAGACGAATGAATAAGAAAGCTGTGGTACAGATACACAATGGAATATTACTCAGCTATAAAAAAGAATGCCTTTGAATTAGTTCTGATAAGGTGGAGGAAACTGGAGCCTATTATACAGAGTGAAGTAAGTCAGAAAGAAAAACACCAATACAGTATATTAATGTATATATATGAAATTTAGAAAGATGGTAACGATGACCCCACATGTGAGACAGCAGAAGAGACACAGAAGTATAGAACAGTCTTTTGGACTCTGTGGGAGAGGGCAAGGGTGGGATGATTTGAGAGAATAGCACTGAAACATGTATATTATCATATGCGAAATAGATCGCCAGTCCAGGTTCGATGCATGAAACAGGGCACTCAAAGTCCGTGCACTGGAATGACCCTGAGGGATGGGGTTGGGGAGGGACATGGGAGGGGATTCAGGATGCGGAACACAAGTACACCCATGGCTGATTCATGTCAATGTATGGCAAAAACCAAATATTGTGAAGTAATTAGCCTCCAATTAAAATAAATAATTTTTTAATCCCACGTATGCTTGATTGATTTCAGTTTAAAGGGAAGGAACTAAGTTCCAGAGCTCTTCAGGGGTTCCCAAAAGTCACAGAGGTGGCAGAGATGCATCGGGAACTTCAAACCTTTGTGCCACTCGGGCTTTTGTGCTTCTGGAGGTGCACTGGTAGGAGGTAAGTTATTTCCACTTTCAAAATGGATGTTGGTGGGAGGCTTGCCTAATGTTGTGAAAACATAACTAAATGTTCAAACAACAAAAATATAACGTTCAGAGAAAAAGAATGGAAAGCACAGTGGTCCTGACAAAGAACTAACCATGTTATTAATACTTACAAACCGGGCAGGGTTGGTGAGTATGGGAAGATTACACCTTCTTTTTTTTTTTAATAAGTCAAAGCAGCAAGCAATATATATTAGCTTAGTGAGGTCAAGAACTTCAAGATAGCTCACTCCATAATGCCCTCAGTACATGGCATAATACCGAGAACAGAATAAGTTACTGTTCATACTTTTCAAAGAATAACTGAACAAATGATGTGCATGGAATAAAAATGTTAGCAGCATCAACCCCCGAGTGCAAGTACGTTTGAATTGAACTTGATCTAATCCAACTCGAGAGACAGAACAAGGTGTTGAGAATAGCAAAATCAATGAGACGTTTCAGCGGACCAGTACGTATTTAGCTTGCTCCCTAAAACTTCTCTTGAAAATGCTTTCTCATAATGACAGGTTTATGGAACCTGCTTATTTGTTCAGTCACTATTAATCTTGGCGCAGCTATTGGAACTGGAATTGAGTCAATTATGGGCTCCTCCCCCAGAATGTGGAGCAGAGACAGACAGTCTCTATCTTTCTAAGAGATGAGATGTACAACATATGAGCTATAGACAAGGGTGCAAATGTGGGAGACCTGCATTCGATCTCTGGATTGGAAAGAACCCCTGGAAAGGGAACGATTACCCACTCCAGTATTCTGGCCTGGAGAATTCCATGGACAGAGGAGCCTGGTGGGCTACAGTCCATGGGGTTGCAAAGAGTCAGACCCAACTGAGTGACTTTCACACACACACACAGGCACACATGCACAAGGAGAAGCAGAGAAATGTGGTCTATAATTGGGGGTGGAATGGGATATTTGAATCGGAGAGATGCCACCTGCATTCCAGACAGTTTCTTGGTCCTTCCTGAAGTCCAGCTTCATAGTCTCCCCACCTTTGTTTTTGAAATAACATTTAATGAGAGCTGTGCCAAACAAACAATGCAGTGATGCTAAGAAGCAGTCACGTTACCATCATCCTCCTTCTATACGTGCGGAACTTGAGCCGCAGAACGTGCGCTGACACGTGTAGTGATGCATTCTGGGCAAATGGTGAGAGCTGAGACTCAGTGTCAGGGAGAATGCTTCCAAGTCTCAGGTCTCTACTTGTCTCGGCCCTTTAAGAGGTTTCCCATTCACACCCTGAATTCCTCACAACACCATCTCTCTCTCTCTCTTTTACTTTTTGCTTAAGTCAGCTTGAGTTGGCAACTGCTGCTTGGAAACAAAGAACATTAACTGACACCTCCTTCAGCTAATGGCCTGGCAGAGAAGATATTCACAAATACAAAGAACTTGAGGCACAGTGTGGCAGCTATTATTAAAATTACAAATAAAGCTGTTTAGGAACATCAGAGAGATGGTTTCTGTATTTTGTCAAGAAGCAAGAATGGGTGGGGCTGGGTGAAGTTTGATGACTGGCTTGGTGCTGAATTGGCCCTTGAAGGATGTTGACACATGGGGGATGGCAAGGAGAAGGGATATTCTACAGGGAGGGAACAGCTTGAGAAAATACACAGATGATGAATGGCTCAAGGGTCCACTGAGATTCTAAGGAGACTTTTACTGTATGTAGGGAGACTTGGGGTGTAGGTGGAGTGGAGCTCCCAATCATGAGAGGCCCTGCATGCCATTCTACAGGACCTAAACTTTATTCTCTGGGAAATAAGACCTACTTAAGGTTCATGAATAATTGTCCCATTGTCAGCATTTTGCTTCAAGCAGATTTTGTTAGCAAGGGAATATAATAGCTGAGATGGATACAAAGTTGAGAAATATCCAAGTCCAAATACCAGTCAGAAACTCAGTGCAATGCACCAGTCAGTGGTGGTGAGTATTTAAAACAGAGCAAAAGTGAAAAATATTGTCATAAAGGAATAAATTTGAGATAAATTTATGAGTTAACAGTGTCTAAATGAAGACTAATGGGAGATAATATACTAAATGAAGTCAGTCAGAAAAAGACAAAGATCATATGATATCCTTCTATGTGGAATCTAAAACAGTGATACACATAAACTTTTTTAGAAAACAGAATCAGAGTCCCAGATTTGGAAAACCAACTGTGGTTACCAGAGGGAGAAGAGGAGGATAAATTAGGAGTCTTCGATCAGTAGATACACACTGCTTTATAGAAAAGCACTAAACAAGGACCTATTGTACAGCACAGGGAACTCAATCCAATATATTGTAATAATCTATAAAGGAAAAGAATCTGAAAAAGAACATATATATGCATACATATATATGTGTGTGTGTATATATACATATTAATAGGTGTGTGTGTGCTAAGTGGCTTCACTCGCGTCTGACTCTTTGCAACCCTATGGACTGTAGCCCACCAGGGTCCTCTGCCCGTGGAATTCTCTAGGCAAGATTACTGGAGGGGGTGCCATGCCCTCCTCCAGAGGATCTTCCTGACCCAGGGATTGAACCCAGGTCCTATGCATTGTAGATGGTCTCCTGCAGGCAGGTAGGTCCTTTCCAACATGCCCTGCACAGATTCTTTACCGTCTGAGCCACCAGGGAAGCCCATTTATTAATATTAATATATCTGAATCATTTTGCTGTAATCTGAAACTAACACATGCAAATCAACTATACTTTAATTTTAAAAAGACTAATGGAAGAAAAAGGTGTCATTAACAAAAGTCCTGTGATTTCTAGCTTAACTAAATGGAGGCTGGTCCGTGAACTGGAGTGGACATAGTACTGCCTCCAGCGTAAGGCAGACGTTGCTCTCTTGAAAATCATTACAGATATAGAAAACTAGACACTTAATACCTAATGTTCCTTTTTTTTTTTCACTTTTATCTTTTTTAAATTTATTTTTAATTGAAAGAAATGGCTTTATGTTGCTTTCTGCCAAACATCAACATGAATCCGCCATAGGTATACATAAGTCCCCTCCCTTTTGAACCTCCTCTCATCTCCCTCCACATCCCACCCTTCTAGATTGTTACAGCTTGAGTTCAAACTTTTGAGTTCCCTGAGTCATACAGCAAATTCCCATTTGCTATCTAGTTCACATGTGGTAATGTGAGTTTCCATGTTACTCCCTCCATATACCTCACCCTCTCTTTCCTCCCCGCCACCACCATGTCTGTAAGACTGTTCTCTATGTCTGTTGTCTCCATTGCTGTCCTGCAAATAATTTCATCAGTTCAGCTCAGTCTCCCAGTCCTGTCTGACCCTTCGTGACCCCATGGACCACAGCACGCCAGGCCTCCCCGTCCATGACCAACTCACAGAGTCCACTCAAACTCACCTCCACCGAGCCGGTGACACCATCCAAAGATCCCATCCTCTGTCATAACCTTCTCTTCCCACCCCCAATCCCCCCCAGCATCGGGCTCTTTGCAAATGAGTCAGTTCTTTGCACTAGGTACCCAAAGTATTGGAGTTTCAGCTTCAGCATTAGTCCTTCCAAAGAATACCCAGGACTGATCTCCTTTAGGATGAACTGGTTGGATCTCCTTGCTTTCCAAGAGACTCTCAAGAGTCTTCTCCAACACCACAGTGCAAAAGCATCAATTCTTCAGCGCTCAGCTTTCTTTATAGTCCAAATCTCACATCCATACATGACTAGTGGAAAAACCATAGCTTTGACTACACGGACCTTTGTCGACAAAGTAATGCCATGGTTTGGTAATACTCAAAATTATGATTCAATATTCTTGTAACTCAAAGTATTGATCTCCATGGGGCAGTAAAATAATTTTTAAAAATAATGTTGTGTTTCCTGGTTACCTGAGAAGAGTCTAAGGCTCCTCCTCTCTGCTGAGTACCAGGGATGGATTGGTACTCAGTGCCAGTTGGGGGTAATAAGTGATAGAAATTCCAGATAGATTTAGAGGTGCCCTAGAACAGAGAAGACTGGTTCTGCCTCCAAAGGCATGAGCTGGAGAAAAATGACAAGACTCACAATCTCCCATCCAGCTGTAGGGTGCCAGGGCAGCAAAGGCTAGATGAGGTGCCTGGCAAGTGGGGCTCAAGGCAGCCCCAAAGAGGATAGGGCACTTGCATCTGGCATAGAAAGCACACAATAATTTCTTGTTTCCCTCAGTAGGATTGGTGGTCAGGAATGAAGTAAGACCATGACCAAAATGATGCAGTGAATAGGCCAACATCCACAGACCATGGCCAGGGTACCATCCCAAGGACAAAGGATGAACAGGTTGGAGAGCTCCATCTCAGGGCAAAAAGGGAGGACTAAGATGCCCTCCAACAAGGTGACTCCTGCCCAATGGCAGGGTTATACTTTAGCTCCCTTCAAACTTGACTCTCCTGTAGAAACAAGAGGAAAAGATGTACAGCAGAAGCTTAAGCTGATGAACATGAAGCTGATGAATGTATTCAGCCATTTATTAGAAGATATTTATTGGGGGCATTTAAATGGAAGGATTCATTAAATTGGACATTGTTATTTATTTACATGGATAATAGAGTTTAAAATAATGTATATTATTCTGTCACTGCATGAGTTATTATCACTTACATCTTTATTGTTCATTTTCAATAGCTCAAATTCAACTTGATTTTTAATTGAGTTGCCGAGGACTTTGTTTATGCTAGAGCCACCATGATCAAAATGCCTCACCAGATAGTTATGGTAACAATGGTATTAATTTTTCTAAGCTGTGAATACAATTTGAAAGAAGAGAAAAAGCTAAGTGTGCATGAAATCCAGAATGGTTTTCTCCCCAGTTAAAGCAAGTCATTCAAAAAAAGGTGGTAAAGTAAAAGTAGGTATAATTACAATTATATATGTAGGAGATGAAGGAGGTTTGAAGTCAACCAGCATATCTGGAAAACATGATATAACCAATGTTTGAGGCATTTGTGGGTATTTATCTTGGGTAAAATTTAGAGGTAGGGGATGGCTGTAGTTACATAGTTCAAGACCATTACGTGGTCAAGAAAATAGACGTATTCTGTATAATTTCAGAGGAAAATAGGCAGGGGTAGATTTTGGTTGATTACAAGAAACAACTCTCTAGCCATTTAAAGCTCCTCAAACTTAAATGGGTTCACTCTAAAAATAATGATCTCCCTGCCACTGAAAGTATTAAAAGACAATCTAAAAGTTGTAGACTGAATCCTTTATATAGTGACCGAAGCTTATAGACTTTGAGGGTTTCTAGGGTTTTATCCACTCTTAAGGCTTCCTATAAATGCATGTTGAATGTAGCTTGTTCAATACCATCTAATTTAGCCATAAAGCTATGGACCTAGTGAAATGAAATTAAAAGCAAGGGCTTCTGCTATTGTAGTTAAGGCAACACATCACTGTGGTAGGTCCATTCCTTGGAACATGTGAGAGGAAAATTCTAAGCAAGACAGTGACTTTTGGGGAAGTCCACATGCTGGAAGCCTCCAGATGGCATCCAACCGAGATGTCCAATGCTAACAGCCAAGAAAAAGTCATATAAAACACAGTTTTAAAAGAAAAATCATTTGTTGAAGATTCTCCTGAAAGGTGCCAAACCCACACATACTTGGTATTTGTGGCGAGGCTGCCAAATACCGTGGGTTTACAAAAGCTTCCATATGACCTATAACATATTTGAGGATTTTTTTTTTAACTTTAATACTTTTAACCACCTAAAATTCAATGCCACCCCTCATTAAGTATGAAAGTAGAAAAACAGATGGAAATCTTCAGATCTGAGTGCAATTCAGGGGCAATTTTGCTCACAGGTGAGATACCATTAAGAGAAAAAGAATCACTTAGGGGATCCGCAGGAAAATATACCAAATATCTATTAAGGGGGTGGGGGAGCAGGCCAAATATCCTCTCTGGACAATAATACAAGTTAGGCTTCTCAGCTTTCTCAACAGAATAAGAAAGGTGCCATTCACGCTTCTGTTCTTCAAAGGACACAGCCCTGTGAAAGTCAAGCGGATGGCTCCCAGAGGTCATGCCTGTCCATTCCTTTTGTGTTTCTTATCCCAGAGGACTGGTGGCTGCTTGCTGCATCTCCAAGTTCCCATTATCCTTGGGACTCCTACTGGGTTCAGCCAACAGAAGGCTCCATGAGACAGAGAAGACGGAATAGCGTCCCCGCAGACTGCTTCAGGTGGTACCTCTGTGGCTCCACGGGCCTCCTGACCGTGGTTCCAATGTCCTCCTGGTGATCTGATGGTGAGCCCCAGGGATACTTCCCCTCCTTTTTCCATCCAACCCGGGGGCCTCACGCAGTTCCAGCAGGGGTCCCCTTGCTTTGCTAATCTCAGGAGCACCTCCTTAGAAGTGAGGCACCCAGGGAGTGAGATTTAAGGAAGTCTGTACTCTCAGAGCTGGGCAGAACAATGTCAGCACTAGAACACGAGCGCTTCCTAAATTTTGTACCCTGGGTTCCTGGCTTGCCTGCCAAAGTCCAGGCCCTGCTTAGCTTTGGGGCACTTTACTGTCTGCTGTTCAGTAGTCGAGTTCTCCCATCACCTGCATGACCGATTCTCTCTATCCCATTGTTTACGGGTAGCCTGCTTTCTGGCTGGACCCTGACAAATTCTAGCATTCCTTGCAGGGAATTTAATCGTGAATTTGCTTCCACTTAGCTTTTGTCAGAGGCAGACTGAGAAAATATTAAAAGAAGACACCTTAAGAAATATACTGCCCATTCTCTTCTACGTATTTGAGTTCTATCTTTATAAAATCAGTTTAGTTCACTAGGAAGACATATACCTGGATCTCATTAGCTCAGACTCCTACAGAGATAGCTTCCCTGAATCCCCTTTTAAGGTTATTCTTTTGTCATTTATTGACAGTGGAGTAAGTGTAGTAAGACTTCCCTGGTGGCTCAGATGGTATAAGTGTCTACCTACAATGCAGGAGACCTGAGTTCGATCCCTGGGTCAGGAAGATCCCCTGGAGAAGGAGATGGCAACCCACTCCAGTACTCTGGCCTGGAAAATATTGAGAGTAAAGAGAAAAATTAAAAATAAATATCTTTCCCCACATTTATTCTCAAAACATCTGCTGAGGATACTGTCCCTTAATGTTACTATATTGTACCATGTATTAATCAGGGTGATTAAATTGAATTGCTTAAAGGAAGAAATGAAGAAACATTATGGGTTCACTTAAAAGGGAAGAGTTTGGTGGAGCTGATCTTGGGAAAAATTAGGCCAAGGACTCCAACACTACTTTTCTTCCTTCTCCCCGTCCCTCCCCCACCTTCCTTCCCTCTCCTTCCTCCCTCTCTGTCTCTCGCTCCCCTGTCCTCTCACTGTGCTGGCTTTATTCCTTCATGTCTGCTATGCCATAAGTTAGAGTCTTATATACGACAGTGAGCACTTTTTCATGAGCTCCAGCCAGAAATTCTCAGAAGAGTCTTTACTGACTTTCTCTGAGTCACATGTCCATTCCTGGACAGACACTGAAGCCAATGCACTAGAATACACCCAGGAGGGGACAGTGTGGGGGTGGAGATGCTGCAATTCCTCAGTCCTCCCAAGAAACCCCAAGGTTGAGAGATGAGGGGATAGTTTCTTAGAAGAAGGGGCATGTGACTGTGAGCAGACCAGAATGTAAACATTCTGAACAGTTAGAAGCCACTCAATACATCCCATTTAAAGTTCAATACCATAGAAGGATTGGGAGTTAGGCTTCTGTGCCTCTCTTTGAGTCCTTGTTTTAGGAGATTTAACACGCAATTGAACACTTGGTAGTGGCAACTGCTCATTCTATGAATATCAATGAACAGATATTTACTGAATTCTTACATTTTTTGGGTGCCAGATATCCAGTAATGGAAAACACCACCTATAAAAGCTGTGCTGTCATGGAGCCAGCTGTGCAGTAGAGAAGGAAACCAGTTATGACGGTCAAACAACAAGAAGAATGCAGGAAGGCAAGGGCAGGGTTGCGTGTGTAAGTGTTTCTTTCAATGTACACTGGTCTGTTAAGAGGCATTTGAGCTGAAACCAGCATTAAGCAGGAAAGTGAACTAAGAATTTATCTAACACAATAGTGTTTAATGCAAAGTGAACAAAGTAAGCACAGATGTCCTGACAGGGAGGTTGGGGAATATGTTTAGAGAGCAGGGGGGACCATTAGGACGGGAACAGAGGGACCAGGGAGGCAATGTGGAAACAGCACAGCAGACACGTGGCGGGGCCAGGTGGTGGGGACTGATCTTCCATCAGGTCAGCATCATCAGTGTGTCGGTTTGCAGCCCCATCTGTATTTTTCCAATGATAGGTAAAGAATAGAAAATATCTTTGTTCAATGAACTTTCTCATTACAGAACACTCTGCTGTTTGACAGGCCACAAAGTGTTGAATTAGTAAATGACAAACAGAAAAGGGAGCATGTTCTGAACCAAAGCTCATATGAGGCAATTGACAAATTCATTTGGGATTATGCTTTTCTGTTAAACAAATATGTTTACTTGAGCAAAAGTGTCCTGGACTAACTACAGGAGATTTGAGTTTCTTACTGGACTATATGGATTTCATAAATGTCTATCAGTGGAACAAGTTCTGATTTTACATAGAGACCTACTTTTCTGTCAAAATTACCACAAAAGGGTATAGTTCTTAGAAACACATTCAGTTTTATGTAAGTTGAATAAATCAGGCAATCAGCCAATACTGACTAGTTATTTACTCACAAAAGGCTTAGAATACTGATATATGTAATACAGGCTTTGACTGAGAAAACTTACCATTTAGTAGAAAAGCCATGATATGTAGGTGAATACTTACAAAGGAGACTCTGAGAAGTACTGCTGCTAAGTTGCTGCTAAGTCACTTCAGTTGTGTCCGACTCTGTGTGACCCCATAGACGGAAGCCCACCAGGCTCCCCCGTCCCTGGGATTCTCCAGGCAAGAACACTGGAGTGGGTTGCCATTTCCTTCTCCATGAGAAGTACTAGTTCTGGTCAATTAGGAAAAAAAGTTGGAAGAGTTCAGAGAGAAGGAAATTATCTCAGGCTGAGTTAATCAGAGCAGGTTTCATGGAGGAAATGACATCTGAACTTGGCCTTGAGGAATAGGATGATTCTACAGAGTATGGGGCTTGCAGAGCAGTCCTTAAAACACAACTAGAAACAACACCAGTGACCAGACTAGTTAGTAACAGTTTCCTGTTGACTAATGAATGTTAAGCCTGACATGATGCTGCATCCCCCCTGGAGGTAGCACCGTCTGGGAGAGGTATCCCAAATATTATTCATTCACTATTTATTAAAACATATTTATTAAGTGATTTCTCTGGACAGCTCATTATGGAGGACACAAATATAAGTAAGACGTGATATTATAAATAATTCTAGATGCTTAACAGAATGGATTTCTTAGGATAGCATTAGGATGTATGTGTGTCATATATATATACTCTTAAATTTCAGTCTGAAATTTAATTATTGAATATGTTTAAAATAGCCATACATAAATATATGTAGAGGAAGTTCCCTGGTGATCCAGTGGCTAAGACTCTGCACTCAGTGCAGGGGTTCGGATTCCATCTCTAGTCAAGGAAATAGATCCCACATAAATTCAGATGGTAAAGAACCCACCTGCAATGCAGGAGACCCCAGTTTGACCCCTGGGCTGGTAAGATCCCCTGAAGAAGGGAAGGGCTGCCCACCCCAGTATTCTTGCCTGGAGAATCCCGTGGACAGAGGAGCCTGGCAGGCGACAGTCCCTGGGATTGCAAAGAGTCAGGCACAACAGAGAGACTAACACTTTCACTTCACTGCGACTAAGAGTTCTCGTAACACAACTAAAGATCACACGTGCCGTGACTAAGGCCTGGCACAACCAAGTAAATAAATAAAAACAGCATTTAAAAATATGCGCAGAGACACACATATGTATTTAGCTATCTGTGCGTGTGTGTGTTTCAGCTATATTGCACGCACAGTAACTGTTTAATTTAGAATTCTCACTTTCTGCGTGGCTCTTGTGTACAGGACAACTGTCAGAACTACTGCGTTTCTTAATAGCAGTGTGTCTGTTCTTACTCAGTATTCAGGTCAATACCTAATCTTGTACCAATTATTCAAATCATCTCTCATGTCTAGGAGAGATTTATACCAAAGTTTGAGAGTCACCTCACAAATGCACGGGTGTTTCTCCAAGATAGCTGTATTAGAAAGTGAACAGGGAGAAACATTGCCAGGTACCAGGTCTCACTAAGGATGAGAGATATCCAGAACCTTACGCAAAAAGAGTCACAGCATAATACAGTTATCTATGAAAAAACTGTCATTTATTTAAATATATATAAAACCAAAAATACTATTTTCACGTTGGGTTTAGCTCTAAACTGAATCACTTGTGTTTAAAATTATTCATTTCTACTTTACCAGAGATGAATGCCAGACAACTGAAATTCATAGAAAGGGCTCAAGTTTCATTTTATCCAAGTTTCTGTCCCTTCCACCAACCACATATTTATAAATATGATACAAAACCAGACAAAGTTTGGTGGAGCTCTATGAAATTATATAGGGAAGAACAAATCTGATTCCATATTGGATCTGTTCCTTTTCCTTTAACCCTTGTGATCTGTTCTTAATCATGCTGGTTCTGCACTTTTTGTGAACGAATATTGCCAATAGCCTAAATTATATAGGACAATCCATTCTCAGGACTCTGACCTTGAAACATCCATTCACATATGGAAAAAAGTTGCAGAATAGAGAATAATACTTGTCCTGCTGGAAGTTTATAGGAATATCGTGACCTGACCTATGTGGACAGCTGCAAGAACAAAGGATTCCTACACCAAGAAGTCTACAACAACCCTACAACATGCCCCCCTCACCTGGCCATTAAAAGTGCTTTGCTAAAACCCTTCAAGGAATTTAGTTTATTGTTGTTATTGTTGCTGTTGTTTTTTTTTTTAAGGCAGGAGCCAACCACCTCCTTGCTTCAGTTCAGTTCAGTTCAGTCACTCAGTCGTGTCCCACTCTTTGTGACCCCATGAACCACAGCAAGCCAGACCTCCCTGTCCATCACCAACTCCTGGAGCTTCCTCAAACTCATGTCCATCGAGTCGGTGATGTCATCCAACCATCTCATCGTCTGTCATCCCCTTCTCCTCCTGCCTTCAATCTTTCCCAACATCAGGGTCTTTTCAAATGAGTCAGCTCTTCGCATCAGGTGGCCAAAGTATTGCAGTTTCAGCTTCAGCATCAGTCCTTCCAATGAATATTCAGGACTGATTTCCTTTAGGATGGACTGGTTGGATCTCCTTGCAGTCTAAGGTACTCTCAAGAGTCTTCTCCAACACCACAGTTCAAAACCATCAATTCTTTCGTGCTCAGCTTTCTTTATAGTCCAATCTCACATCCATACATGACTACTGGGAAAACCATAGCCTTGACTAGATGGATCTTTGTTGGCAAAGTAATGTCTCTGCTTTTTAATATGCTGTCTAGGTTTGTCATAGCTTTGTCATAGCTTTTCTTCCAAGGAGCAATGTTTTTAAATGGTGACTTCTGCAGTAATTTTGGAGCCAAAAAAAAAAAAAAAAGTCTGTCACTGTTTCCACTGTTTTCCCAACTATTTCCCATGAAGTGATGGGACCAGGTGCTATGATCTTAGTTTTCTAAATCTCCTTGCTTGTCTCTACAATAAACCTTTCTCTGCTCCAAACTCTAACATTTTGGCTTGTTTGCCATCACTGTCGGTCTGGCACATGAACTTGCTTTTGGTAACAAAATTGGTCTTTGACATCGCTTTCACTTCTTCAGTAACTGGATATTTGACTTTAGAAAAGTCACTTTACTTCTGTGGGGCTCACTTTCCAAATTTGCAAAGTAATCTGTTGAAGGAATTCCCTTGAAAATCTTACTTTTAGAGTCTATAAAAATATTCTCAAAAAACGGAGCTAGAACAGAGTTCAAGGTTGCTCTTGTAATTATAAATGAAATGGGAGATGCTTAAAAGCTCCATGGAAAGTTTTAACAAGATGGCATTCAGGGTGCTCATATTCACACCTGCCTGTCTTCATAAATCTGCAGCACAGTTTTGCACATGGTAGGCAGACAGTCTATAAATGTTTATTGATTAAACGAACATGGTTTGTGTCTCTGGTAGATTATTCTCCTGATAAGATACATGACAGTCAAAAATTCATGTTTAATGTAAAGAGAATAGTGTGTTTATTGTGCTATAAATCCTCAAAATTCTCAATACAAAGAAAACCCATTTCTAAATCACAGTTCATAAGCCAATGGATTCCTCTAGGAATTAAGACAAAAACACTGTATACTTTTGCTCAAAAAAAAAAAAATCACAAAAAGACACACTCTAAATTGTATATATTGATCTCATCCATGGGCAGAACACTTTTCTAAAGAAATATACTTAATTCACTTCACAATCACACTTATCCAAAGGAAGAAAAACATTCTATTGTTACTTGTGCGCTCTATAGCCCATGTCTCTTAACATTTTTGTGTGAGTTAGTCATTTTCAACCCAGCAGTTTCTGAAATTTAGTATGAAGATGAGTTTTAATATCTACATTCCTAATTTAATGTTACAACATAGCAGCATTTAAACATTTAGCTGACCAAGTAGAAAACTTCTGAAACTTGTAAAACATAAGAGGTAGTAGCTTTTCATGAGAAACAATGTATTTTATTAAGACTTTTGCTCTTATGGTGCTGCTACAAGGTTTGGAACCAAAATTGTTTAACTCCTTGCCCTGAATGTGAAAAAAAGAAAAAAATACAACAGTTTGTAGAACCTGTTCTGTGGTGTTTTGTTGGCAAGCAGGGTAAGCATCCTAAAGAATGATGACCCTCCGTTTTCTAGTCATCGAGACATTCTTTAAGGCAGTAAGTTTTTTTTTTTTTTGAGTGAAAGAAGAAACGCATAGAAGCCATACCCTGGTTTCCAAAATCTCTACCTGTGAGTGACACACACACAGCATTTTGAAAGTTTCAAAAACAAGACAGACAAATCACATTATTACTTTCCAGATAAATAATACTACGTCTCCTAAATACAACTGCTATCAAAAAAGATTGAGCTAGTGTTTTGATGCCTACTAATCAGTGCTGCAAAAGACTCTGATGCTGGGAAAGGTTGGGGGCGGGAGGAGAAGGGGACGACAGAGAATGAGATGGCTGGATGGCATCACCGACTCTATGGACATGAGTTTGAGTGAACTCCGGGAGTTGGTGATGGACAGGGAGGCCTGGCGTGCTGTGATTCATGGGGTCGCGGAGAGTCGGACATGACTGAGCGACTGAACTGAACTGAACTGAACTGAACTGAATCAGTGCTGCATGCATGCTAAGTTGCTTCAGTATGGACTGAAGCCCACCAGACTCCTCTGTCCATGGGATTCTCCAGGCAAGAATACTAGAGTGGGTTGCTATGCCCTCCTAAAGGAGATCTCCTGACCAATGGATCAAACCCATGTCGCTTGTTTCCTGCATTGGCAGGTGGGTTCTTTACCACTAGCTTTACCTGAGAAACCCTGCAGGGGTGCTCTAACCAAATGTGAGATCTGTTAATTTTCAAATACGGTAAGGGTTGGGTAGAATATTTGGAACATGTTAAGCACAAGAATAGAACTATATTTTTCTTTCATGGAACTTTGACTATTAAATACATTTACTGAAAACTAACTTACTTTGATATTGTACAGAGTAATAGATTGCATTTTAAATGTACTTGATTGGACTGCTGCTGCTGCTGCTGCTGCGAAGTCGCTTCAGTTGTGTCTGACTCTGTGCGAACCCATAGACGGAAGCCCACCAGGCTCCTCTGTCCCTGGGATTCTCCAGGCTATATGGCCTCAAATAAACTGAAGTACTCAAAATAGTCAATAGAAAGTTGACCACTCCTGTTCCTCCAAAATTCTTAGCTCTAAAGCATATTAATAATTGATAATATTTCTAACTTTAGAGAGGGAAGTTAAATAGTGGAAAATTAAATAAGAGTATAATTTGTGGAAAGTTCAGGTCTTCTGAGTATGAGTCACCTGTATTCCTTTCATGGCCCTGCAATAAACTTTCTCTGTTCATATATGCATGCTGTAGCTTCCCCTCCATGTCCTTGACCTCCAGAGCCACCCTCTCACTTATGTGTCCACCTTCAACTCTGTCTGAAGTAACAATTATCATCTTAATGTCTAGAGATTTAAGTTTCAAAATATAATCTACAATGTTGTGACCACAGAATCTTATAAATTCTTTAAATTGATCTAAACTAGGGCATGCAAATGATCAATGAAAATGCCGGCCATCTTTATCTGTGCTTGGATAAGCTGCCAGACAATGGTTTTAGGATTATTTTGACTATCTGAAATGGAGCAGGTCGCACACCTCCCATGGTGTGCACGCCTGGGCTGTGTCGGTTTTCTACGCCTCTTCTTGTTGATACAGGTTTCAGTCCATAGGCTTGTCAGGAGGAGTGAAGTAGAATGTGTAACATAACAATGACTTCATCTCAGTGAGAAACACTGTTTATGAACAGCATTGTTCATGGAAAACACAGAGGATCTCTCCTCAGCTGGAACGGTATTTGTGCTCAAAATTCACCAATTATGCCAGGTATGCAATACTGAGTCCATATAAACTTTGCCTGAGAAGAGAAAGAACGTGTGGGGAAAATGGTCCTTGCCATGTGAAAAACTGTGCAGCTATTTCAAAGAAAATGAAAAAGGGATGCTATGAGTCATGATTTATTTACTCATATGCCTTCTTAGTTTCCTTGCTTTAGAACTCTTTACTAAGGAGAAAATTCCAGAAACGTTATGCTACAACATACACATTTTCAACACACTCCTGAAAGATAATAAAACATATTCTGATACAAGTATTTCAAAATATAACAACAGAGGCATAATTTTGGACTGGAACATTTGTGCAACTGCAGACTTTCAAGTATTGAAAACAAAATATTTACTTTCCCCCCGTAAATAGCCCAGGCACCTCTCCAGAGGATCATCACTGAAAGAAAGCTTTGTCTTTTGTCGTGTTTCTGACTGAGCTGTTCAATTCTCTACTTCATAGAGTCCTGCTTTCCTGGCAGAACACATGGAAGATACTTTAGGATAAAGTATTTCTAGGTTCTTTGGAATGGTGTGAGTCTCACCTCCAAGGCAATACTCTGTATGGAGAGAAGCATTTTTAAAAATGAGAGTATGAAACAGGTGGAAGTCAGGAACTATACACAACAAGGCGTTACAGTAAAACGTGTTCTTTCATTTTGATTTTTAAAGTGCTATTTCATTTAGTAATTTTTAAATATTTTAAAATTGGGGAATAATTGCTTTACAATGTTGTGTTTGTTTCTGCTATACAAAAATGTGAATCAGCCATGAGTATATATATTTACACATATTCTCTCCCTCTTGAGTCTCCCTCCCCCGCCCCACCCCACCTGTACAGGTCATCACAGAGCACCTGGCTGAGTTCCCTGGGCTACACAGCATTCCCACCAGCTGGCTATTTTGCACATGATAATCTATATGGTTCAGTGTTACTCTTTCAATTTATCACACCCTCTGCTTTCTCTACTGTGTCCACAAGTCCATTCTCTATGTCTGCACCTGTATTCCTGCCCTGCAAGCAGGTTCATCAGTACCATTTTCTAGATTCCATATATATGAATTAACATATGATATTTGTTTTGATTTACTTCTTTTTATATACTTTGGAATATAAATATTATCCTGTAATGAGGCTCTTGTACAATCACCTAGAATCAAAATTTTTTTCAGGACACATTTCTATAACTAGTAACTGTTAGCAGTATTAACAATAAATTCCAAGAGAAATTAATTCTTTTAATTTGCTAATATGCAATATCAACTATAACATAATTAAATTTATCTGTCATCACTGTTTCACATAGATGATTTATTGGTTACAAAAAATTTCACAAGATAATTAGAGAAAAAAATTAGACTCCTAGTTGCAGGTAGAATTCAGATAAAAAGGGACAAAGTGAAGGATATAAAAGTCCTATTTGGCAGCTAAAATAATGACTAATAGAACTTTTTATGATTCAATAACTTCTCTGAGTTTTTAAGAAAACATTTCAACTCTCAGGCCTGTAGGTATCCACATGGATAACTACCTAAAGGATATTTTCTAAGAAATGTAACCGAAAACATGTGCTCCAAACAGAAACAAATCATGTGATAATAGATGAACCTTAAGTTCAGTTCTGACTGTAATGCAAATTCATTCAGATTCAGAACTTCAGGATTAATAATAGAGCTAAATTTCCCTTGTGTGGATCTCCAGAGGTAAAACCGAATTCCTACCAGAGTAAGAGTTTTGATACAGAGAGGGCCTTTTCCTATCCCTGCCTTCTTGGTAATCTTTTAGAATAAAGTTTAGATCATCTGAGTATCTGAGGTTATTGATATTACTAAAAGAGCCTCTTGATGAATGTGAAAGAGGAGAGTGAAAAAGACGGCTTAAAATTCAACATTCAAAAAACTAAGACCATGGCAACCAGTCCCATCACTTCACAGCAAGTAGACGGGAAAATAATGGAAACAGTGACAGCCTTTATTTTCTTGGGCTCTGAAATCACTGCAGATGGTGACTGCAGCCATGAAACTCAAAAACATTTGCTTCTTGGAAGAAAAGCTATAACAAACCTAGCTGCTGCTGCTGCTAAGTCACTTCAGTCATGTCCAACTCTGTGTGACCCCATAGATGGCAGTCCACCAGGCTCCTCTGTCACTGGGATTCTCCAGGAAAGAACATTGGAGTGGGTTGCCATTTCCTTCTCCAATGTATGCATGCATGCTAAGTTGCTTCAGTTGCATCCAACTCTGTGCAACCCCATGTACAGCAGCCCACTAGGCTCCTCCGTCCACGGGATTCTCCAGGCTAGAATACTGGAGTGGGTTGCCATTTCTTTCTCTGATGACAAACCTAGACAGCATATTAAAAAGCAGAGACATTACTTTGCCAACAAAAGTCCGCCTAGTCAAGGCTATGGTTTTTCCAGTAGTTGTGTATGGATGTGAGAATTGGACTCTAATATCTGAGTACTAAAGAACTGATGCTTTTGAACTGTGCTGTTGGAGAAAAATCTTGAGAGTTCCTTGGACAACAAGGAGATCAAACCAGTCAATCCTAAAGGAAATCAGTCCTGAATATTAATCGGAAGGACTGATGTTGAAGCTGAAACTTCAATAATTTGGCCACCTAATGTGAAGAGCTATCTCAATTGAGAAGACCCTGATGCTGGGAAAGATTGAAGGTAGGAGAAGGGACAATAGAAGATGAGATAATTGGATGGCATCACCGACTCAATGGCCATGAGTTTGAGTGAACTCCGGGAGTTGGTGATGGACAGGGAGGCCTGGTGTGATGCAGTGCGTGGGTTTGCAAAGAGTCGGACATGACTGAGTGACTGAACTGATTATATCATCATCCCAGGCTTTGTGAGCCTGCCTAGGATTTGAGAGACTCTATCTTGTAGACTGTTTTATCATTCAGTTCAGTTCAGTTCAGTCGCTAAGTCCTGTCTGACTCTTTGTAACCCCATGAATCACAGCATTCCAGGCCTCCCTGTCCATCACCAACTCCTTGAGTTCACTCAAACTCATGTCCATCGAGTCAGTGATGCCATCCAGCCATCTCATCCTCTGTCATCCCCTTTTCCTCCTGCCCCCAATCCCTCCCAGCATCAGAGTCTTTTCCAGTGAGTCAACTCTTCACATGAGGTGGCCAAAGTATTGGAGTTTCAGCTTTAGCACCAGTCTTTCCAATGAACACCAAGGACTGATCTCCTTTAGAATGGACTGGTTGGATCTCCTTGCAGTCCAAGGGACTCTCAAGAGTCTTCTCCAACACCACTGTTCAAAAGGATTAGAAAGTCTTTTCTGATAAACCCTTGATTAGGCAGTTTCTCTTATCTTGTACTAAAATATTTGCTTAGTTTTTTTGTTTGTTTGTTTTACCTTTTACTCTTTTTTTTTTTCCAGATTTTTTGACCTCTAAATGACTTGTAACATCATGTAAGTTACATTGTGCAAGAACATTAAAGTATGCTGCTGCTGCTATGTCGCTTCAGTCGTGTCCGACTCTGTGCGACCCCATAGACAGCAGCCCATCAGGCTGCCCCGTCCCTGGGATTCTCCAGGCAAGAACACTGGAGTGGGTTGCCATTTCCTTTATATACAGCGTTATTTGCTATAATCACCACACTATTTAATGATTCCCAGAATTTGTTAATCTGGTAGCTGGAAGTTTGTACCCTTTGGCTCATTATCTCCTGACTTCCTCCACCCTGCAACCCCTGATAACCATCAATCTACTATTTTTCAGATTTTGTCTTTCTTAGATTTGACAATTAACTATCATGCTACAGTGTTTGGATTTCTCTAACTCATCTCACTTAGTATACTGCCATCAAGATTCATCTAAATCCTCACAAGTGGCAGTATTTTCTTTTCTTTCATGGCTAAATACTATTCCATTCACACACACACATGTGTAAACACATACATATGCACACACATGCCCAGGCACACCATCATCTACTGGCGGACACTTAGGTGTTCCCATATGTTGGCTATTGTGACTATTGCTGCTGCTGCTGCTGCTAAGTCACTTCAGTCGTGTTTGACTCTGTACGACCCCATAGACAGCAGCCTACCAGGCTCCCCTGTCCCTGGGATTCTCCAGGCAAGAACACTGGAGTGGGTTGCCACTTCCTTCTCCAATGTGTGAAAGTGAAAAGTGAAAGTGAAGTCGCTCAGTCATGTCCGACTCATAGCAATCCCACGGACTGCAGCCTACCAGGCTCCTCCATTCATGGGATTTTCTAGGCAAGAGTACTGGAGTGGCTTGCCATTGCCTTCTCCAGTGACTACTGCTACCACAGGGTAAAGGTATCTCTTTGAGGTAATGATTTCATTTCTTCAAATATACACCCAGAATTAAGATCACTAGATCATATAGTCGTTCCATTTTTAAGTTTTTGAGAGATCTCCATAGAGCTTTTCCTAGTGGCTGCATAATTTACAGTCCCGTCTACAGAGCACAAGGGTTCCCTTTCATCTACAACCACTCCAACACTCATTACATCATGTCGTTTTGATGATAGCTATTCTAACAGATGTGGCGTACCATCTCATCATAGTTTTAACTTGCATTTCCTTGATGATTAGTGGAGTACAGCACCTTCTTTCAAAATGAATTCTATTTATTCCTTTGCTTTTTAAAAAACTGAGTCACTTTGTTACTTTTGCTATTGAGTTGGAGAAGGAAATGGCAACCCATTGCAGTACTCTTGCCTGGAAAATCCCATGGACAGAGGAGCCTGGCAGGCTACAGTCTGCAAAGAGTCGGACATGACTGAGTGACTTCTCTTCTTCTCCTGCGTGAATTTTCTACATACATTTGATATTAATACTTTATGAAACATATGATTTCAAATACTTTCTCCCATCCCATACTGTCTTTTCATTTTGGTGTTTCTTTTGCTCTGCAGAAGCCTTTCTGTTTGAAGCAGTCCGCTTATGTATTTTTGCCTTTGTAGCGGCCGCTTTTGCTGTTGTACCCAGGAAACTGCTGCCAAGACCAATGTGAAGGGCCGTTTTACCTCTGTTTTCTTCTAGCAGTTTTATGGTTTCAGGTTTTTATGTTAAGAGTTTAATTCATTTCAAGTTAACCTTTGTGAGTGATTTAAATAGGGGTCTAATTTCATTCTTCTGCAGGTGGTTATCCAATTTTCCCCACACAATTTATTCAAGACACTGTCCTTCCTTCACTGAGTATTCTTGGCTCCCTAATCAAATGTTAGTTGCCTGTATATGTGAGGATGCATTTCTGACCTTTCAGTTTTGTTCCATTGGTCTATATATCTACTTTTATGTCAGCATCATACTAGTTTGATTACTATTTGATTGCAGAATAGTTTGAAATTAGGAAGCATGAAGCCTCCAGCTTTGCTCTTTCTCAGGATTAGGTTGACTATTGGGGTCTTCTGTGGCTCCACAAACATTTTAGATTCTTTTTTCTGTTTCTGTGAAAACTGCCACTGGAATCTTGACAGAGATTACATGGAATATATATCCTCCAGTGTAGGATCTTGTGAGTAAAGAAGAGCATGGGCTAGAGATGAGGTCAGCATGGCAACCAGCACATGCAGCCAAGCATTTGCATCTACTTTGATGACTTGCTATTAAGGGTTCAGTGGGGTCACGGAAGTCTGAGTAGAATGTGAGTTCTTATACCTAACAATACACCTCATAAAGGAACAGTGGAGTCAAACTTCACGAGTCAGGGATTATTTGAAAATGAATGACCCAGTCTCATCTCACAGACACACACACACACACACACACACACACAACCACAGCAAAGTAACACAATGGCCAGTCAAATCTAGCCCCGAGCAAAGAACAATATCTTATAGAAGGCAGTCAATAGACATTGGATAAATTCCTTCGAGGAATACAAAAAGTTCTTTTATAATGTAATATTGCCACACCCACAAAAATACCCATCTAAAGTTTAGATTCAGGGTTGCGAGTAGAAGCTAAGCTTCCGGAAGGAGGAACAAGATGGCGGAGGAATAGGACGGCAAGACCACTCTCTCCTCCACAAATTCATCAAAATAACATTTGAACGTGGAGTAAAGTCCACAAAACAACTTCTGAATGCTGGCAGAGGACGTCAGGCACCCAGAAAAGCAGCCCATTGTCTTCGAAAGGAGGTAGGAAAAAACATAAAAGATAAAAAGCGAGACAAAAGAAGTAAGGATGGAGCTCCGTCCCG
The DNA here is from genome assembly GCF_049115385.1 of Moschus berezovskii. NCBI lineage: Eukaryota > Metazoa > Chordata > Mammalia > Artiodactyla > Moschidae > Moschus > Moschus berezovskii. The sequence continues at coordinate 16,955,418 of NC_142482.1, read as the reverse complement.
GGAAGGGAGGCTTTCAAAAGAGAGAAGTTTCCAAACACCAGGAAACACTCTCACTGGCGAATCTGTGGCGAGCCTTGGAAGATCAGAGGGCCACATAACCCTCTTTTTTTTTTAAGATTTTTTTTAAAACCCACAGACTACCCACCAAACGGTAACTCCCAGCGGAGAAGCAGCGCAGACGCCTGCATACACCATTAGCAAGCGGGGGCTGGGCAGGGAGGAGCCGGCTGAACTGCTTAGTGAGAGGACTGGGCTTGAATGCCACGAGAACAATTTGAGAGAACTGGGGAGAGCAAAGCAGACTGTGGGATAGCTTCCCCACGAAAAGGCGGAAAGCTCTAACCTAAGACTTGGCCAGCCCCACTCACAGAATAAAGGACTGAGCAGAGTGAGCCGGCTGCGGTCGGCCCATCCCCCATCCCCCGCCGAGACAGGCAGGGAGCGCAGCCAGAGCCGGAGTGGGCAACTGTGGCCCCAGAAAGGCATCTGATACAAACTGCAGACAGGCTTGTTGCTAATCAGGACTTCTTGGGCTCGGGCCAGTCGATATCCCCCTGAGAAGGTGCGCCGGTTGTACACCCAGAAAACTGAGTGGAGGGGACTGGGGAGGCGATAAGTCACAGAGACAGCGCTCGCCAAACACCTGGACCCCTGAACTGCTCAGACCAGGGAAGGCACAAAACGCAGGCCCAACCAAGTCTGCGCCTTTGTGGAGTACCTGAGAACCTGAACTTGAGCCGCTCAGACCTGGGAAGTGCATACAACCCAGCGCCGGCCTTGGACAGTTCCCGGCAGAGCAACCTAGAGCCTGTGCAGTGTAGACTGGGACAGCATATGTGCTGTGAGCGGGGGCAAACCCAGTGTGGCCACAGACGCCAGAGATATTCGTCTGCAGCGTTCCTCCCTTCCAAGAACAGGACTGAACAACTGAGCCTTAAAAAGTGTCCACCCACCCCCTAGTATCGGGGCGGAAATTAGACACTGAAGAGACCAGCAAACAGAAGCTAAAACAGAGGGAACCACCTTGGAAATGACAGATAGAGACGTCTAGAGGCTACTCCAAGAATAAGACCAAAAACCAGAGGCAAGAGGCTTAAGCCCGAATCCTGAGAACACCAGAGAACTCCTGACTCCAGGGAACATTAATCGATATGAGCTCATCATACGTCTCCATACCTACACTAAAACCAAGCACCACCCAAGGGTCAACAAGTTCCAGAGCAAGACATACCACGCAAATTCTCCAGTAACATAGGAAACTAGCCCTGAGCTTCAATATACAGGCTGCCCAAAGTCACTCCAAGCCCACTGACATCTCATAACTCATTACTGGACACTTTATTGCACTCCAGAGAGAACAAATCCAGCTCCACCCACCAGAACACCGACACAAGCTTCTGTAACCAGGGAACCTTGACAAGTCACATGTCCAACCCCACACACAACGAGGAAACTACATAATAAAGAGAACTTCACAAACGGCCAGAAGAGGGAAAGGCCACCCCAAGCAAAGCATTATAAGCAAGATGAAGAGGCAGAGAAATACCCAGCAAGTAAAGGAACAAGATAAATGCCCACCAACACAAACAAAAGAGGAAGATATAGGGATTCTACCTGATAAAGAATTTCGAATTTTGATGGTGAAAATGATTCAAAATCTTGAAAGCAAAATGGAGTTACAGATAAATAACCTGGAGAAAAAGATTGAGAAGATGGAAGAAAGGTTTAATAAGGACTTAGAGGAAATAAAAAAGAGTCAATATACAATGAATAATGCAATAGATGAGATCAGAAACACTCTGGAAGGAACAAACAGTAGAATAACAGAGGCAGAAGACAGGATAAGCGAGTTAGAAGATAGAATTGTAGAAATAAATGAAACAGAGAGGAAAAAAGAAAAACAAATTAAAAGAAGTGAGAACAATATTAGAGACCTCTGGGACAATGTTAAATGCTCCAACATTTGAATCATAGGAATCCCAGAAGAAGAAGACAAAAAGAAAGACCATGAAAGAATACTTGAGGAGATAATAGTTGAAAACTTCCCTAAAATAGGGAAAGAAATAATCACCCAAGTCCAAGAAACCCAGAGAGTCCCCAACAGGATAAACCCAAGGCGAAACACTCCAAGACACATATTAATCAAATTAACAAAGATCAAACACAAAGAACAAATATTAAAAGCAGCAAGGGAAAAACAGCAAATAACACACAAGGGGATTCCCATAAGGATAACAGCTGATCTTTCAACAGAAACTCTTCAGGCCAGGAGGGAATGGCAAGACATACTTAAAGTGATGAAAGAAAATAACCTACAGCCCAGACTACTGTACCCAGCAAGGATCTCATTCAAATATGAAGGAGAAATCAAAAGCTTTACAGACAAGCAAAAGCTGAGAGAATTCAGCATCACCAAACCAGCTCTCCAACAAATGCTAAAGGATCTTTTCTAGACAGGAAACACAGAAAGGGTGTATAAACTCGAACCCAAAGCAAAGAAAATGGCTACGGGATCGTACTTATCAATAATTACCTTAAACGTAAATGGGTTGAATGCCCCAACCAAAAGACAAAGGCTGGCTGAATGGATACAAAAACAAGACCCCCATATATGTTGCCTGCAAGAGACCCACCTCAAAACGAGGGACACACACAGACTGAAAGTGAAGGGCTGGAAAAAGATATTCCATGCAAATAGAGACCAAAAGAAAGCAGGAGTAGCAATACTCATATCAGATAAAATAGACTTTAAAACAAAGGCTGTGAAAAGAGACAAAGAAGGAAACTACATAATGATCAAAGGATCAATCCAAGATGAAGATATAACAATTATAAATATTTATGCACCCAACATAGGAGCACCGCAATATGTAAGACAATTACTAACAAGTATGAAAGGGGAAATTAACAATAATGCAATAATAGTGGGAGATTTTAATACCCCACTTACATCTATGGATAGATCAACTAAACAGAAAATTAACAAGGAAACACAAACTTTAAATGATACAATAGACCAGTTAGACCTAATAGATATCTATAGGACATTTCACCCCAAAACAATGAATTTCACCTTTTTCTCAAGCGCACACGGAACCTTTCCCAGGATAGATCACATCCTGGGACATAAATCTAGCCTTGGTAAATTCAAAAAAGTTGAAATCATTCCATGCATCTTTTCTGACCACAATGCAGTAAGATTAGATCTCAATTACGGGAGAAAAACTATTAAAAATGCCAACATATGGAGGCTGAACAACACGCTGCTGAATAATGAACAAATCATAGAAGAAATCAAAAGAGAAATCAAAATATGCATAGAAATGAATGAAAATGAAAACACAACAACCCAAAACCTCTGGGACACTGTAAAAGCAGTGCTAAGGGGGAAGTTCATAGCAATACAGGCACACCTCAAGAAACAAGAAAAAAGTCAACTAAATAACCTAACTCTACATCTAAAGCAACTAGAAAAGGAAGAAATGAAGAACCCCAGGGTCAGTAGAAGGAAAGAAATTGTAAAAATTAGGGCAGAGATAAATGCAAAAGAAACAAAAGAGACCATAGCAAAAATCAACAAAGCCAAAAGCTGGTTCTTTGAGAAGGAAAATAAAATTGACAAACCGCTAGCCAGACTTATCAAGAAACAAAGGGAGAAGAACCAAATCAATAAAATTAGAAATGAAAATGGAGAGATCACAACTGACAACACAGAAATACAAAGGATTATTAGAGAATACTATCAGCAATTATATGGCAATAAAATGAATAACCTGGAAGAAATGGACAAATTCCTAGAAAAGTACAACTTTCCAAAACTGAACCAGGAAGAAACAGAAAATCTGAATAGACCCATCACAAGCACGGAACTAGAGGCTGTAATCAGGAATCTTCCAGCAAACAAAAGCCCAGGTCCAGTCGGCTTCACAGCCGAATTCTACCAAAAATTTAGAGAAGAACTAACACCTATTCTACTCAAACTCTTCCAGAAAATTGCTAAGGAAGGGAAACTTCCAAACTCATTCTATGAGGCCACCATCACCCTAATCCCAAAACCTGGTAAAGATCCCACAAAAAAAGAAAACTACAGGCCAATATCACTGATGAACATAGATGCAAAAATCCTTAACAAAATTCTAGCAATCAGAATCCAACAACACATTAAGAAGATCATACATCATGACCAAGTGGGCTTTATCCCAGGAATGCAAGGATTCTTCAATATCCGCAAATCAGTCAACGTAATACACCACATTAACAAACTGAAAAATAAAAATCATATGATTGTCTCAATAGATGCAGAGAAAGCCTTCGACAAAATTCAACATCCATTTATGATAAAAACCCTCCAGAAAGTGGGAATAGAAGGGACATACCTCAACATAATAAAAGCTATATATGACAAACCCACAGCAAACATTATCCTCAATGGTGAAAAACTGAAAGCATTTCCCCTAAAGTCAGGAACAAGACAAGGGTGCCCACTCTCACCACTACTATTCAACATAGTTCTGGAAGTTTTGGCCACAGCAATCAGAGCAGAAAAAGACATAAAAGGAATACAAATTGGAAAAGAAGAAGTAAAACTTTCACTGTTCACTGATGACATGATCCTCTACACAGAAAACCCTAGAGACTCTACCAGAAAACTACTAGAGCTAATCAATGATTACAGTAACGTTGCAGGATATAAAATCAACACACAGAAATCCCTTGCATTCCTATACACTAATAATGAGAAAATAGAGAAATTAAGGAAACTATTCCATTCACTGTTGCAATGAAAAGAATTAAATACTTAGGAATATATCTACCTAAGGAAACAAAAGACTTGTACATAGAAAACTATAAAACACTACTGAAAGCAATCAAAGAGGACACTAATAGATGGAGAAATATACCATGCTTATGGATTGGAAGAATAAATATTGTAAAAATGAGTATACTACCCAAAGTAATTTATACATTCAATGCAATCCCTATCAAGCTACCAACGATATTTTTCACAGAACTAGAACAAATAATCTCACAATTTGTATGGAAATACAAAAAACCTCGAATAGCCAAAGCAATCTTGAGGAAGAAAAATGGAACTGGGGGAATTAACCTGCCGGACTTCAGGCTCTACTACAAAGCCACAGTCATCAAGACAGTATGGTACTGGCATAAAGACAGAAATATAGATCAATGGAACAAAATAGAAAGCCCAGAGTTAAACCCACACACCTATGGACACCTTATCTTTGACAAAGGAGGCAAGAATATAAAATGGAGAAAAGACAGTCTCTTTAACAAGTGGTGCTGGGAAAACTGGTCAGCCACTTGTAAAAGAATGAAACTAGAACACTTCCTAACACCATACACAAAAATAAACTCAAAATGGATTAGAGAGCTAAATGTAAGACCAGAAACTATAAAACTCCTAGAGGAGAACGTAGGCAAAACACTCTCCGACATAAATCACAACAGGATCCTCCATGACCCACCTCCCAGAAAATTGGAAATAAAAGCAAAAATAAACAAATGGGACCTAATTAAAATCAAAAGCTTCTGCACAGCAAAGGAAACTCTAAGCAAGGTGAAAAGACAGCCTTCAGAATGGGAGAAAATAATAGCAAATGAAGCAACTGATAAAGGATTAATCTCCAAAATATACAAGCAGCTCCTGCAGCTCAATTCCAGAAAAACAAATGACCCAGTCAAAAAATGGGCCAAAGAACTAAACAGACATTTCTCCAAAGAAGACATACAGATGGCTTACAAACACATGAAAAAATGCTCAACATCCCTCATAATCAGAGAGATGCAAATCAAAACCACAATGAGATACCATTTCACACCAGTCAGAATGGCTGCTATCCAAAAGTCTACATGCAATAAATGCTGGAGAGGATGTGGAGAGAAAGGAACCCTCTTATACTGTTGGTGGGAATGCAAACTAGTACAGCCACTATGGAGAACAGTGTGGAGATTCCTCAAAAAACTGGAAATAGAACTGCCATATGATCCAGCAATCGCACTCCTGGTCATCCACACCACATCCAACCAGAATTGAAAGAGACACATGTACTCCAATGTTCATTGCAGCACTGTTTATAATAGCCAGGACATGGAAGCAACCTAGATGTCCATCTGCAGATGAATGGATAAGAAAGCTTTGGTACATATACACAATGGAGTATTATTCAGCCATTAAAAAGAATACATTTCAATCAGTTCTAATGAGGTGGATGAAACTGGAGCCTATTATACAGAGTGAAGTAAGCCAGAAAGAAAAACACCAATACAGCATACTAACGCATATATATGGAATTTAGAAAGATGCAAATGATAACCCTGCATACGAGACAGCAAAAGAGACACAGATGTATAGATCAGTCTTTGGGACTCTGTGGGAGAGGGTGAGGGTGGGATGATTTGGGAGAATGGCATTGAAACAAGTATGTTGTCATATGTGAAATGAATCACTAGTTCAGGGTCAAAGCATGTTATAGGATGTTCAGGGCTGGCATGCAGGGATGACCCAGAGGGAGGATAGAGGGAAGAGGGAGGTGGGAGGGGGGTTCAGGAGGGGGAACTTATGTAAACCCGGGGCGAATTCATGTCAATGTATGGCAAAACCAACCAATATAATATTGCAAAATAATTTGCCTCCAATAAAAAATAAATTAATTACCAAAAAAAAAAAAAAGAAGCTAAGCTTCCACTGGAAAGGTGGAATTCTTGAGTGATGTTCCTGGTTCTGCTATAAAGGGAAGACTGACTGTTAGCTGAGGAATGAAGCCAAGAGGAAGGGTGAGAAAAGCTAACACTTCCAGTGCCTGCTGGGGACCTACCTCCATTTGATCCTTACCATCACTCACAAGTAAATGCTAAAAATACCCACGATTTAAAGATGAGGAAACATGGGGCATAGAAAAGTGAAGTAATCTGCCCAAGTTCACAGATTCAACATTGGAACAAGATATTTAGACTCCAGAAGCCCTGCTCACAACCAGTATGTGTCAGTCTCCCATTCAAGGGCAAAGATACTGTACAGAGAAAGAACCAGAAAAAAACTATGAATTGGCTTCTCAGAAGCAACAACTGTGCTTTATTACTTTAACTCAATTAATCTATTCATTTATGTATTTGCATTTTTATTTTGATGAGAGACTGCACAAGATGTTTGAAAACAAGTAGAGCAAACCTCCTGACTAGCATCCATTTAGTGGGGAATTTTGTAGAGGCATCTGCCTGTGATGCAGAAGACCCAGGTTTGATCCCTGGGTTGGGAAGATCCCATGGAGAAGGCAACGGCAACCCACTCCAGTATTCTTGCCTGGAGAATCCCATGGACAGAGGAACCTGGTGGGCTACAGTACATGGGGTCGCAAAGAGTCAGACACGACTGAGCGACTAACATTTCTTCTTCTGCAGACTTATTTCTGCCTTTCCATATTTCCTTTATTCACTAATTCATTTTATTAGTTTCAATCCAGGGTTTTTAAGATAAATTTTGTCACTGGAAAAAAAAATATATATATATATATTAATGTTAGGGCTTCCCTGGTGGTCCAGTGACTAAGACTCCGTGCTCCAAATGCTGCAGGCCCGAGTTTGACCCCTGGTCAGGGAACTAGACCCCACATGCCTCAACTAAGTTTGCGTGCCACCACTAAGACCCAGGACAGTCAAATTAACCAACTAACGCTAGTAAAGTCATGCTCAAAATTCTCCAAGCCAGGCTTCAGCAATATGTGAACCGTGAAATTCTAGATGTTCAAGCAGGTTTTAGAAAAGGCACCAGAGATCAAACTGCCATCATCCGCTGGATCATGGAGAAAGCAAGAGAGTTCCAAAAAAACATCTATTTCTGCTTCATTGACTATGCCAAAGCCTTTGACTGTGTGGATCACAATAAAATGTGGAACATTCTGAAAGAGATGGGAATACCAGACCACCTGACTTGCCTCTTGAGAAATTTGTATGTAGGTCAGGAAGCAACAGTTAGAACTGGACATGGAACAACAGACTGGTTCCAAATAGGAAAAGGAGTACGTCAAGGTTGTATATTGTCACCCTGCTTATTTAACTTATATGCAGAGTACATCATGAGGAACGCTGGGCTGGAAGAAGCACAAGCTGGAATCAAGATTGCCAGGAGAAATATCAATAACCTCAGATATGCAGATGACACCACCCTTATGGCAGAAAGTGAAGAGGAACTCAAAAGCCTCTTGATGAAAGTGAAAGAGGAGAGTGAAAAGGTTGGCTTGAAGCTCAACATTCAGAAAACAAAGATCATGGCATCTGGTCCCATCACTTCATGGGAAATAGATTGGGAAACAGTGGAGACAGTGTCAGACTTTATTTTTTGTGCTCCAAAATCACTGCAGATGCTGATTGCAGCCATGAAGTTAAAAGACGCTTACTCTTTGGAAGGAAAGTTATGACCAACCTAGATATTATATTAAAAAGCAGAGACATTACTTTGCCAACAAAGTTCCATCTAGTCAAGGCTATGGTTTTTCCCGTGGTCATGTATGGATGTGAGATTTGGACTGTGAAGAAAGCTGATCGCCGAAGAATTGATGCTTTCTGAACTGTGGTGTTGGAGAAGACTCTTGAGAGTCCCTTGGACTGCAAGGAGATCCAACCAGTCCATTCTGAAGGAGATCAATCCTGGATGTTCATTGGAAGGACTGATGCTAAAGCTGAAACTCCAATACTTTGGCCACCTCATGCAACGAGTTGACTCACTGGAAAAGACTCTGATGCTGAGAAGGATTGGAGGCATGAGGAGAAGGGGACGACAGAGAATGAGATGTCTGGATGGCATCACCGACTCGATGGACATGAGTTTGAGTGAACTCTGGGAGTTGGTGATGGACAGGGAGGCCTGGCGTGCTGTGATTCATGGGGTGGCAAAGAGTTGGTCATGACCTAGCGACTGAACTGAACTGAATCAATAATGTGTATTAATGCTGAAAAGAGGGATTTAGTGAAAGTCGAAAAATGGAGACACAAAAGATGTTAAAGAAACAAAAACTCCCTCAACAGCAGTTCACAGTGAGGGAATGTGCTCAGAGGTAAAGTGGGGAGCCCGAACCAGCATAGAAGCTGAAGGGAGGAAAAACCAGTCCAAACTACGGCTACAATGTACTGCTGCTCTGCATTCCTTGTGGACACAGCATGCAGCTTCTGACCTTCACTGATCTTGCAGGCAGACACTTATGCAGCGACCCTAAAATTCACTTAGTAATAACATGCAAATATATACATATGAGAATACTTACGCTGTTTTATTGCCTTGATTATTTGAAATACGTAATGCAGTGGGAGAGAGGGAGGAAAAGAGGCCGTGCTTGATCCGGTGGGTGAGTGAGTGAGCAGAGGGGAAGAGGCGAGAGACGAGAGGGAGGAAGAGAACAAGGAGAAGGATGACTGGCTACTGTTCACTAATTTTCACCAGCCAAATGGAACACATGTAAAACGGGACAAGTGAGAAAGCGCAAGTGTAAACACGGAATCCAGCAGACTCCCAAGTCATGGGCCCGATGCAGGTGCACACCCACCGTTTGGCTCACAGGGGAAATGAAAATTCTCGTCTTTATTCTGATGCCGTTAAGTACAACTCGATCTGGAGGTTTCATATTTATCATCATGAAATATCAAGCCAAATGTCCCTTTTCCAGGAGCACCAAAGATTAACAGATTAGAATGATTTCCACATGTCCATTTTTACTGTCAGGAGAATTTTAAAGAAGTTTTTCAGCTTCCACAGCTAAACCAGATGTCAGCGGGTCCCACGGAGAAAAGAAATTGGCAGAGCAGCCTTCTCATGACCCTGGGGTTGTTTTATCAGGGATCAGTTTAACATCTAAAAGCCATTCTTTGCTGAAGACTGTGAAGTTTCTGAGGTCCAATCTGCCACAATTACAGAAATCTGCTGACTTGGTTGAACTGCTAAAACCTAGCAATATTTCTTACAACTTTTCTCACACGGCGCTGTAATTGTTGCTTGTGTTGGCGCAAGAAAAGTAAAGGGTCTCATTTCCACTCTATGTTTCCGGTCTCTGGTTTCAGAAACATCAGTGGAGAATATATTACAGCCACATTTTTTGTTGTGTAAATAAGCCCTGGTGATTCACCCTACTGGTCCCTCCACTGTGTTCTCAAATGACCATGAGCTGAAAGATATCAGATGAACACTTTCTAAAATAACTGCAAAATAATGTTTTTTTTTTTTAACTGATAGCTTTGGTTCAGGAGCTCATGACCAAAAATCCAAATGTGGCTATGTTGACATATTTCTTTCTTTTACTTTTCATTTCTGTTATTGTTGATACAAAAAGTATATTTAAAGTACACAGTTTAAAAAATAAAACATACTTCTATTACTGCACAGTTTAAGAAATAGAACATCAACAATAATTGTGAGTCCTCCTTAATAGCATGTCTCACCAGCCCTGCACAGAAAATAATTTGTTTTTCTTTATAGCGTAACACTATATTATTGCTAATTGTGTCTGTTTTTAAACTGTATCCATCTGGGATATTACTTTATATATTCTTCAATAATTTGCTTTTGTTTGTGCATTATTAAGTTTTGGAGATCAATTATGTGATCACCCAGAGCTCGAGATATTCCTTAACAGAGACTATTTCATTGTGTGAATGTGTCAGGCTTTATCTAACTAATTTGAGATGGAAATTGGAACTGTTTCCCTTTTTTGTTATTAGGAACAATTTTGCTGTAGATTCTCTTGTGATGCTGCAGACGCTCTTGTGATGCTAGAGACTCTGCTGCTATGCTTCTATAAGAGATTTTCTAAGTACGTAACAAGGGATGAATGGTGGGATCAGAGGGTACACACACCCAAAATTACTATGGAGTCAAATATGTTCAAAAGTGGTTGTATCACCATAAATTCTTACCAACAGTATGTGAGATTTTCTGTGACTCCATATTATTTGCAACATGTGATATTGTCTGAATTTTAAATTTTTGTCAGTATACCTCATAAAATAGAATCATATCATTAATTTGCATTTTTTCTGATTAATAACAAGATTAAATATATTTTATGCTTGTGTGGCATCTGTGTTCCTTTTTATGTGTAACACCTAAGGGAGTCCTTTTACCATTTTCCTGCTGGTTTCTGTTTGCTTGTTTTTCAAGGATACACTTTAAGTATAACATACGTAACAGAGAATAGCAGAAATGAATGATTTCACAAAGTGGAAACACCACCCACATCAGAAAAGAGAGTATTTCCAGCACAGGACACCCCTCTCATGCCCCTACTCCTTTATCTTATTCTCATCTTAACATCTCTGACTAGGGATTGATTTGCATGGTTTTGAATATTATGTAAATATAATCACTTAATATACACTTTACCAAGTCTACCTTCTCTTGTTCAACTTTTCTTAAACTTTAACAATGCTGCCTGTAGCAGTGTTTTGCTATATTTCATAAATGATACATGTAGATACCACAATTTCTCTGCATAAATTCTCTTACTGATGTACATTTGAGTTGCTTCCAATTTGTGGCGATTACAAATAGTGGTATTATAAACATTCTTGATGCTGGAGAAGACTGAAGGCAAAAAGAGAAGGGGATGGCATAGGGTAAGACGGTTAGACAGCATAACCAACTCAATGGACATGACTTTGAGCAAACTTTGGGAGACAGTGGAGGACAGATCAGAGTGGTGTGCTGCAGTCCAGGGGGGCGCAAAGAGTCAGAGACGACTTAGTGACTGAACAACAACAATGAAACATTTCTTTTGATGAATATGTGCATGCATTTCTGCTGATGTATATTTAGTAATGGAACTGCTGTGTTCTAACACATGCACATGTTCCAAAATGGTGGTACCAATTTAACAGCATCACGTGAGAGTTCCATTCATTTCACATTCTACCAATATAGTTGACTTGCTAATTTTGGCAGCTCCTGTGGTTATATAGTGGTATCTTATTATAAAAGAAAGAAAGTGAAGTCACTCAGTTATTTCCGATTCTTTGTGACCCCATGGACTGTAGACTACCAGGCTCCTCTGTCCATGGGATTTTCCAGGCAAGAATACTGGAGCAGGTTGCCATTTCCTTCTCCAGGGCATCTTCCTGACCCAGGGATCGAACCCAGGTCTTCCGCATTGTAGGCAGACACTTTTACCACCTAAGCCACCAGGGAAGTCATAGTTGTATCTTTAACTGACATCTCTCTGATGAAGATGAATGTCTTTTCATGGGTGTGAAAGGTCTCTTCAAGTCTTTTGTTCACTATTCTTTATTTCTTTCATAGATTAGTATAATTTCTATATATATTCAGTATACTATTGCTTTGTCAGATGCATGAATGGCCAATATCTTTCCCTCTTTCCCGCATTTTAGCTTCTCTTTCATTCTCATAATAAATCTCTTTGTATTATTAAACTTTTTATTTCAGGGCAGTTTTATATTTGCTAAAAAAAATGTGAACATAGTACAGAGAGTTTTCATATTAACCACATTGAATTGCTAGGTCAGGAAGCAACAGTTAGAACTGGACATGGAACAACAGACTGGTTCCAAATAGGAAAAGGAGTACGTCAAGGCTGTATATTGTCACCTTGCTTATTTAACTTATATGCAGAGTACATCATGAGGAACGCTGGGCTGGAAGAAGCACAAGCTGGAATCAAGATTGCTGGGAGAAATATCAATAACCTCAGATATGCAGATGACACTACCTTTATGGCAGAAAGTGAAGAGGAACTCAAAAGCCACTCGATGAAAGTGAAAGAGAAGAGTGAAAAGGTTGGCTTGAAGCTCAAAATTCAGAAAACAAAGATCATGGCATCTGGTCTCATCACTTCATGGGAAATAGATGGGGAAACAGTGGAGACAGTGTCAGACTTTATTTTTTGGGGCTCCAAAATCACTGCAGATGCTGATTGCAGCCATGAAATTAAAAGACACTTACTCTTTGGAAGGAAAGTTATGACCAACCTTGAAAGTATATTAAAAAGCAGAGACATTACTTTGCCAACAAAGGTCCGTCTAGTCAAAGCTATGGTTTTTCCGGTGGTCATGTATGGATGTGAGATTTGGACTGTGAAGAAAGCTGATCGCCGAAGAATTGATGCTTTTGAACTGTGGTGTTGGAGAAGACTCTTGAGAGTCCCTTGGACTGCAAGGAGATCCAACCAGTCCATTCTAAAGGAGATCAATCCTGGGTTCATTGGAAGGACTGATGCTAAAGCTGAAACTCCAATACTTTGGCCACTTCATGCGACGAGTTGACTCACTGGAAAAGACTCTGATGCTGGGAGGGATTGGGGTGGGAGAAGAAGGGGACGACAGAGAATGAGATGGCTGGATGGCATCACCAACTCTGTGGACATGAGTCTGAGTGAACTCTGGGAGTTGGTGATGGACAGGGAGGCCTGGCGTGCTGTGATTCATGGGGTTGCGGAGAGTCAGACACGACTGAGCAACTGAATTGAACTGAACTGAACTGAATTTCTCCTATTACCAGCATCTTTCTTTAGTGTGTCTTTTGACCAAAAATTTTAATCCATTTATGTTTAAAGTAATTATGAATAAATTTGTGCACAATTGCTCAGTTGTGTCTGATTCTTTGCAACCCCATGGACTATAGCCTATCAGGATCCTCTGTCAATGGAATTTTCCAGGAAAGAATGCTAGAACAGGTTGTCATTTCCTGTTCCAGGGGATCTTCCCAACTCAGGGGTCAAACTCACATCTCTTGCATTGGCAGGCAGATTCTTTACCACCAAACCACCTGGGAAGACTTTTCTACTACTAGGAAATGCAAAAGAGGAAAATACGCCAAATGTTTTATGCATGTATCCCATGAATGCAAATAGGCCAGTGAGGTAAATATTAACAGCTCTATTACAAAAAATATAGAAGAAATGAAGTAACTTACCCAAGATCATATGAATAAATCATGGCAGAGATCTGAACCTGTGTCTACCCAATTCTAAGACTACATACTAGAGCTGCCTAATGATACCAACTCTGCTACTAGAAACAAGACAGCGAAAAGCCTTAAAATAAACCGCCCTTCTCTGGTCATTCTAAACAGCATGGTTGTCAGTATCAAACGGAGGGAAATGAGGGAACAGATGGACAGGAAACTCATTTGGGACACTAACACGCAAGCTCTCTCTGGTGCTAAAAATCCCTATGTGTTCCCTAATATAACCTAAACAAGCAGCCTGGATCAATAATAAAAGGCAAGGTATACCTGTGAATATTTAAGGGTGAAGTATAACAAGAAGCAAAAAATAAGTGTGAGCTATCAAAACAGAAAAAGATAATGAAAGGAAGAGATCTCGGGGAGAAGATAAAAAACTATTGATACTTAAAAGCACTACTGATAACCCAGTGTCCTAGGATGAACACACATGTGTGCCATAAGATCAATCCTCAAAAATGTTAGGCAATTCAGAAATGTAGAAAGGGCCCCGTTTTAACAAGTCCAAAGAAATATCAAATTTTATTTAGCTTTAATCAAATCAAATTTTGTTAATGGTACAGGGCTATGATTGTGGAATATGTTATATACATATATGTGTTTACCTATCTACAAAAAACAAATGTTCATGGAAAACTTTGCTTTTTCAGTAAGCTTTTGCTATTACTGAATCTGTACCTAGAATAAAACTCAGGTACACCTCAGTATTCAACTCCATCTTATATAAACTGAGTAAGCAAACAGATACTGCTAAATTTTTAGGAAACTATAAAACTATATCCATCACTATCTGAACTTTCACTCTTGCTATCCAAAACTCAGGAATAAAATAGATGTAGAAGACCCTATTCACTATCTAGACTCCCACTATCCAAACTCAGGACATGAATGCAATAGATTCAGACTGCAAGGTATACCTGCGGATCTTATATAATATATGATTTCACATGATTTACAAAATCACTGGTAAAGAATCCACCTTCCAACAAGAGACATGGGTTCGATGTGTGTCTGGAAGATCCCCTGGAGGAAGGCACAGCAACCTACTCCAGTATTCTTGCCTGGAGAATCCCATGGACAGAGGAGCTTGGCGGGCTATGGTTTATAGGGTTGCAAAGAGCTGGACACGACTGAAGCAACTTAGCATGTATGCACCCTACTAAAATCACATAAACACTGGCTGCAAAACAGACCTGAGGCAACATTTTTAACACCCTATTTCTTAGTGGTTTGCTGGAACGTTATTAAATTCTTGCCCCTTAGTTCCAAACCCTAAGTTCTTGTCCCTCAGTTCTAAACTCGTATGCCTTCTTCCCAATCGGTCTTAATGATGCTGGCAGTGGGACTTCGCAAACCACAAGTCTGCTTTGCCAGCTGAATTCTTATAAGGTTCTTCGAGGGGAAGCACTAAAGATGGACTTCAAGCCTTAGTGAAGTTACAGATGGACAAGCCTGTCCATACAAACCCACCCGGCCACAAAGAGAATTTCAGGCTGAGTGGCTTGGTCGAGCCCCCAGCCACTATGTGCGTCTTGGGCCCCCATGGAATGTCCCAGGGCACCTGACATGAGCATCCAAAGCCCAGAGCAGCTGTCAGTGGTGACCAGTGATAATCCGCAGTTAATTGTGTCTGCTTGTCTTGTTCCTTTTTTCCTTGCCCCTTGTCTTTCTTGTATTTTGATGTCTTGTGGTATCAGAATGCTTTAACGTTTTTTATTTATTCTTTTGTATAAGTACTACAGGTTTTGCCTTGAGGTTATCATGGAGCTTACTTAAAAAAGAATAAAACCATAACCCTCTGTTTTAAAGTAACAACATCTTAATCACAATAAAATGTATAAGTTTTACACTTCTCCCCCTCATATTTTAGGTTGATATTACAATTTACTTTTTTTTATATTGTGTAACTAATAACAGATTATTGTACTGGTGTTTATTTTTACTATGTTTTAAAGTGGAGTTGTAAGCGAATTAGGTATCCCCATTACCACGTTACATAATCCAACTCTGACTACATATTTTCCATTACCAGTGATTTATACACTCCTTTCTTATGTTTTCATGATGCTAATTAGTATACTTTTACTTCCACTCAAAGAAATCACTTTACATTTCTTATAAGGCAGGGCTAACAATGATGAATTCCATCAGCTATTGTTCTGGGAAAGTCTTTATCCCCCCATTTCTGAAGGAGTTTCACTATGGATAGCATTCTTGCTTGACAGCTTCTATTTCTTTAATATTTTGAATACTTCAGCCCACTGTCTCTCCTGGCCTGAAAAGTTTCTGTTGACGAATAAATCCACTGATTTCAGCCCTGTGGGAATTCCTTTATCTGTAACTTCTCTCTTTTCTTTTGCTGCTTTTAAAATTCCTCCTCTTTCTCTAACCTTGACACTTGATTATAATGTATCAATATCTTGGTGTCTGCCCTATTTGGGTCAAGTTATTCGAGCTCCTTTGGGCCTTTTGGATCTGGATGTTTATTTCTCTCCTCAGGTTTTAGTTTTCAGCCATTGTTTCTTTAAATATATTTTACGTCCTCTTTTTCTTCTCCTTCTGAAATTCCCATATTGTAAAGATTATTTATTTTCATTGTGGCCCATAAAAGTCATGCTTCACCCTCTTTTCCATTCTTTTTTCTTCTTGCACTTCTGACTGATACTTTCAAGCATACTGTATTCCAGGTCACTGACTCTTCTGCATGGTTGAGTATGCATTTCTATTGACTACTTCAGTTCAGTTACTGTATTCTTCAGCTCTCAGATTTGTTTGATTCTTTGTTCTGATGGTTTCTATTACTTTGTTGAACTTCTAATTTTGTTGTTTTTTTCTTAATTTTGTGTAGTTGTATGTTCTTCCGTTAACTGAAGTTCTTTAAGAGGATTATTCTGAACTTGCCTGATGTTTCATAGATCTCTAATTCTTTAAGGTTAGTTACTGAAGTTTTATTACTTTTCTTTGGTGGTACCGTACTTTCCTGATTTTTCATGATCCTTGATTCCTTACATTGGTATCTATGCATTTGACCAGTGTCTCAAGTTCCATGTCTGAATAGGGCCATTGGCTTTGCTCTGAAGATGGTCAGCCCTGCCTGCCACCTCTTGGCTGGAGCATTGCAGGGTTTCCCAGTTTCCAGGGGGTCTCACCAATCCCTCCTGTCAGGTGGACCTGGGACCAAGCTCTAGGTAGGAAGGCCGCTTCAGGCAACTCCCAAATTTTCCTAAATATGCTTTTTGGTGGGTGTGGGTGGTCAGGAGCAAAGATCAATAATGGGTGAGGCTATGATTGAGTACTTCTGCCTAGGTAAGCAAACCTATCTTCAAGCTTTCAAACTCCACTTGAGGGTATTTGCCCAAGTCAGGTAAATCTGGACCCATTAGCTGTCATAGCAGACTGTGCCACCAACCTGGGCCTTGTATTAGAGCAAAGAAGCGATTTGAGGTTGCTGTGCAGACTCTGTATGAAAGAACTTGGTCTGTCAAAAGCTGACCGCTGGTTGTTGAAAGCCTCTCCCTCCTTCTTTGTCACAACAAAATTTCTAGTGGTTGAGCCCTTGGATTCCCTTGTGATCCCTTTGGGGCAAAGTAGGAGCAGGGACTCCCACAGTGTTGCAGGGGAGTTTGATGTCCCCCGGGCTCAAGTATCATAGGCTCAGAGGAGACCTCTCTGTATGGGGCTGCATGGACCTGGGAGGGGCAATGCAGTCAGTGTGCATTTGTTCTTCTAACCCTTCTAATGCAATTTGTCTTGGCCTCTGTGATAATGGGGGGTGTGGGGAGCACACAGGGCTTTAGCTTCACCTCCCCGTCTCTCAGAGGTGTCTTGCCTATGAGGTTGTTGGCTGCCCTTCCTGTGAGGGGAACAAAGCCAGGAATGACTACATGACCATCTTGATGATGTCACCCTCCTAAACTAATTCTGATGTAGGCTACTGTCTCACAGGACTGTACTGATTAAAAGACAATTTTATTCCACTTAAATCCTTTTAATGGTAAATAGATAAATTAACATGTCGAGGGAGAAATCTTCCTGTAATCTCTACCTAAATACACAACTTTGGAAGGCCATGAATTTGAAATGCCCTCATGTTTCATCATTTGTCTCCTTTGGTTCCTTGTCTTCTAGCAATGCATGGAACTATGCATAACTTTACATGCTCTTGACAGTTAGTCAAGGGATTTCCATCCCCAGGTCAGGAAGATCCCCTGGAGAAGGAAATGTTAACCCACTCCAGTGTTCTTGCCTGGGAAATTCCATGGACAGAAGAGCCTGCTGGGCGACACTGCAGAGTCGTACATGACTAAGGAACTAAACAACAAGGAATTTCAGAGATCACTTCGTCAACGCTCCCGTCTTAGACCTGAAGACACCAAAGCTGCGGCTGTAGAAGCCACTTTCGCCTGGCTTGGACTTTACGTAGGGATCACTTCCTGTACAACAGAAAAGCTCTTTACCAGACTGTCCACATTCTCTATGAGGGTTTTTACTGTCAGTCACTCTACTATCTACTGAAAAAAATTCGTCAATCCTGCTGTCCTTAATCACACATATGAAACGTATAGAATGACACCATTTTCTTTACATAATGTTTGTATACTGGCGCTGCAGGTATGTTTACGTTCTAACATATGTCTGAAAGGATGGGGCATAGTGTATTTGAAACATGGAGTCCTAATAAAATCTGAGCAGGCTGAATAAATTTCCTGAACCATTTTCATGGAATATGAAATGAAAAGTCCCCTGCCACTCTCATCTTAACTTTTTCATTTCTATAACCACAAGTGATCCTTACTCTCTATCCTTGATATCAGTGTTCCTTTCTTTCATTTTTGTATTTGCATAGCAGGTCAGTACAATGTAGAGACTCATTTGTAGACATTTAATGATTTTCTTTCTAAACTGAAGAAAAGAAAGCACTGCTTCAGTGCCCAAAAAGATAACTGCAAACATACTTTGTAGATACGTTCTACAAGGAGTAGAACGTAACTACTTTGTAGATAGATCTACTCTACTGCTTTTATTTACTTTAACTCAACAGAATTCAACAGAATTCATTTTAATCTCCAATACCTACTCATTTAATCCAGAATTCCTCTATTTACTAAAGACCACTGTCTCTATTTGAGTCCTGAATTAGTAAGAAGCCCCTAATTCTCTTTACCAATTTACCATGACCTAATCCCAGACTCTTGAGAGTCCCTTATACTGCAAGGAGATCCAACCAGTCCATTCTAAAGGAGATCAATCCTGGATGTTCATTGGAGGGACTGATGCTGAAGCTGAAACTGCAATACTTTGGCCACCTCATGCGGCGAGTTGACTCACTGGAAAAGACTCTGATGCTGGGAAAGGTTGGGGGCAGGAGGAAAAGGGGACGACAGAGAATGAGATGGCTGGATGGCATCACCGACTCTGTGGACATGAGTTTGAGTGAACTCCGGGAGTTGGTGATGGACAGGGAGGTCTGGCGTGCTGTGATTCATGGGGTCGCGGAGAGTCGGACACGACTGAGCGACTGAACTGAACTGAACTGAATCCCACCACCACTATTTCCTCCAAATGCTTGCAAGGGTGAAACAAGTGAGACACAAGATACAAAGGAGATCTAAGATCTCAGAGCACACAGGTCGGTCTGTGTAAGCTGGAGAGACTGGCCCTATTTCTTGGGCTATTTTCAACTTAGTTCTAGCCTATTTTTGTCATGCCAGAATATGAACTGACTTTGATAATCACATCAGCACTTTTTGAAAAGCCATAGTGAGGCAGGATTTTTTACAAGAAGGTAATCAATGCTTTTATACCTATTTATCTAACTTTGTGCATCAAGATTGAAGGATAAAAACAACACACATATTTGCCATAAGAAATTTCCTTACTAATGAAATTAAAAGACGCTTACTCCTTGGAAGGAAAGTTATGACCAACCTAGACAGCATATTAAAAAGTAGAGACATTACTTTGCCAACAAAGGTCTATCTAGTCAAGGCTATGGTTTTTCCAGTGGTCATGTATGGATGCGAGAGTTGGACTGTGAAGAAAGCTGATTGCTGAAGAATTGATGCTTTTGAACTGTGGTGTTGGAGAAGACTCTTGAGAGTCCCTTGGACTGCAAGAGGATCCAACCAGTCCATTCTAAAGGAGATCAGTCCTGGGTGTTCATTGGAAGGACTGATGCTAAAGCTGAAACTCCAGTATTTTGGCCACCTCATGCAAAGAGTTGACTCACTGGAAAAGATTCTGATGCTGGAAGGGATTAGGGGCAGGAGGAGAAGGGGACAACAGAGAATGAGAAGGCTGGATGGCATCACCGACTCGATGGACATGAGTTTGAGTGAACTCCAGGAGTTGGTGATGGACAGGAAGGCCTGCTGTGCTGTGATTCATGGAGTCGCAAAGAGTCGGACACGACTGAGCGACTGAACTGAACTGAACTGAATGTTCTCTTCCCAATTGTGCATTTCAAGCCAAATGGCCAAGAGAGGCTTTTCTCCTTCTGCCTCCAAGCTACAACACATATAAAATTCCCGTAAGGAAAGAGTGGTTTCATTTTCACTTATAAATTCGGTATGTCTTCCCACCTAGACCACACATGGAATCACTCACCTGGAATTTCAGACAGGAATGTATTTCTTGCTCCCTGATTCTATAGTAAGATAGCACGGTTTTAAATAAATACGATAACCACCTTACATAACCCAGTAACATTTCTAAATCACAATTTTCTCTAAATTTACATGATTTCAACACACAGAGGACTCTCATTAGTCATCAAGGAGCTTAAAGTCTATTTTTAAGCGAAAAGGCAACAATACAGTAGGATAAACTTCAGAAAGTTGTCTTTATCTATTTATTGACATTGTCTTAGCAATCAAAAAGAATCCCCCCTGTTTTTAATGATTTTTTTCGTAGATTTGTTATGGATAACACTGTTGGTCTTCTTACAGCTCATGTGGATCCCGATTCTTTTAGCTCTCATGTCTGTTATCTATAAAGTCTTGTGTAATTTCAAGGGGAAATGTTCCAAAATGTCTACACAGAAAAATAAATAAGATTTTTCTTTCCTTACAGAATAGAAACAGTATTCTTTTAATTTGGGCCTTCAATGAAAACAGTGGGTTTTGGTTACTAAAGCGAATGTTTCCTTTAAGAATGTTTACTGAACTGCAAACGTTTTACTAAGAAATGTGAGCTTTATTTAGTTATCTGTTGTTATTATGAGATCAAAGTAAAATAATCTAATTCTCAAAGCATCCTCTTCAAACCCCAACGTTTTTTTACCTCAGGAAATTGATGTCATAAACATATTTTCCATATCCTGCAAGAAAATTTTTTCCCAAAGAAATTGCTCAAGGTATTAAACGTTTCAAACACAACTAAATATAAGAATCTTCTGAGAAATTTGATGAGGTATTATTTATTAATTAGTTTATCAGTCTTGGTGAGATTTATATTAATTTCTGCAAGGCAGTTATACCACTCTAGCTCACCACTATACCATTAATGTGAGACTGATAATTTCTCAATAAAGGGAGGAAGAGAGATTGATAGAACATGGGAAGAAGCAATCCAAAATCAGGAAGAAAAACAGTAGAGAATATTATAATGATTCTCAACCAGGGAGGAAACCAAAATCTGTAGGCCTTCTACATTTAAAAAAAAATCGCTAAATTTCATTTTTGTACAAAGCAAAATATGAATAAAAGGAAAGACTTGCCAATTTCTTGAATGGGGAGATGATATTCTTAAACCAATCTTCTCTAAATTAGTCTAGATATTTAATAAAATAGTTATTTGGGGGATGAAATTTGGGCCAAATTCAGTTAAAATTCAATTACATAAAATAATTTAACAGGGTTGATAATAAGACTCAGGGTCTTCCCTGGTGGCTCGGAAGGTAAAGCGTCTGCCTGCAATGCAGGAGACCCGGGTTCTATCCCCAGTTCAGAAAGATCCCCTGGAGAAGGAAATGGAAACCCACTCCAGTATTCTTGCCTGGAGAGTCCTATGGACGGAGAAGCCCGGTAGGCTACAGTCCATGGGGTCACAAAGAGTCGGACACAACTGAGCGACTTCACTTTCACTTTCAGAATAAGACTCCTAAAAGGGTCATGCAGTACTGGATTTGAAATCTAATATAAAGTCATATTAATTAAAATTATGGTACTTATACAAAATAAATGACCAAAGAGACAGGAAGAGATAAGATAAATTGGATTGACTTTTACTACCTTTCAGATAAAGGGCTTTGGGCAACTAATCTAGCCTTGGAAAGCCACAGTTCCCTCATGTAAAAAATTATAGGTATAAAAAATTAATTTATAAGTTTTTTACAAGGACAAAATAAAATAATGCATGTAAAACATAGTTTAAAAATTTCAAAAAATATCAGCTGATGTCACAGCATAGAAACTCTAGAGATCCATTCAAGAATATAACAAAACAGTATGTGTCATAGCTGAATATTTTGTATCTCTGAGGAATAGTAGGTTATGCAATAAAGGGATAGTAGTGTGTTTATATAAAATATAGATTCTCATCTTGTCCAATGAATAAAAATACAGTACAGTTGGGTGATAGATTTGATTATAAGAAATGAAGTCAAAGAGAAGACAGTAATCAGGTTATGTAAGTACTAAAGTTTTAAAGAACTCAAGGTCCTTCTCAGCAACATTCTGAAGCCAGAAGCCATAAAGTGAAGACAGTATTATCACTTTTGGTCTTCATTTTCCTTTACCCAGCATCTTACACTGAGGGTCACCTCCTTCTTTTTGATAGACTTCTTCCTTAGGAGCCTCACACTCAAGACAGTCTTGGTTTTCTCCTATCTCATAAGTCAATATTCTGTCTCCTAAATATCCACTTTTCTCTGATCTCTTAATTATTAAATATATGGTGTTCCTTCCTTCCTCTCTATCATCTCAAGAATTCCCTGGAATTGAATACTATATATGGGGCTTCCCTCAGCTCAGCCGGTAAAGAATCTGCCTGCAATGCAGGAGACCCAGGTTCGACTCCTGGGTTGGGAAGATGCCCTGGAGGAGGATATGCAACCCACTCCAGTATTCTTGCCTAGAGAATCCCACGGACAGAGGAGCTTGAGAGGCTACTGTCCATGGGGTCGCAAGAGTCGGACATGACTTAACCACCACCAAAACTCTGCTACTTTAGTGACTAAATAACAACAAATACTGCTACTTCTAAACCCACATCTTTAGCATAGATTTCTCCCCCAAATCAATTCTTATAGATCCAACCACTGACATGTAAGGGAGGGAGTTATGCGAATCATGAAATGCAGATTTATGGAGTTCAATACGCTATCAATCATTCTTTCATTTTCCGTACATACAGGAACACATGCACACACACACACACATGAAAGAAGCAGACCTCAGAGATCCTGCGGGTGCCAGACCACCACAAAAAAGCAAACAGTGCAGTGAAACAAGTCACGTGAATGTTTTGGTTTCCTAATACGTATAAAAACAATATTTACACTACACAGTTGCTGTTACGTATGCAATAGCACTATGTCTAAAAATAATCATGTATATACCTTCATTAAAATATAATACTGTTGAAACAATGGCACCAATAGACTTGCTCAACAAAGGATTATCACAAACCTTCAATTTAATAAAATAATAATAAATAAATAATAAAGCATGCTGCAATAAAATATGATACGTGTGCATGCATGCTAAGTCGCTTTGGTTGGGTTCAGCACTTCGTGATCCTATGGACCATAGCCCACCAGGCTCCGCTGTCCATGGGATTCTCTAGGCAAGAATACTGGAGTGAGCTGCCATGCTCTCCTCCAAGGGATCTTCCCAATACAGGGATCAAAATCACGTTCCTGCATCTTCTGCATTGGCAGTCAGGTTCTTTGCCACTAGCACCACCTGGGAAGCCCATAAAATACCACATCAGTTCAGTTCAGTTCAGTCGCTCAGTCGTGTCCGACTCTCCGCGACCCCATGAATCACAGCACGCCAGGCCTCCCTGTCCATCACCAAATCCCGGAGTTCACTCAAACTCATGTCCACAGAGTCGGTGATGCCATCCAGCCATCTCATTCTCCGTCGTCCCCTTCTCCTCCCGCCCCCAACCTTTCCCAGCATCAGAGTCTTTTCCAGTGAGTCAACTCATCGCATGAGGTGGCCAAAGTATTGCAGTTTCAGCTTTAGCATCAGTCCTTCCAATGAACATCCAGGATTGATCTCCTTTAGAATGGACTGGTTG
This sequence comes from Moschus berezovskii, assembly GCF_049115385.1. Classification (NCBI taxonomy): domain Eukaryota; kingdom Metazoa; phylum Chordata; class Mammalia; order Artiodactyla; family Moschidae; genus Moschus; species Moschus berezovskii. Next base: position 16,931,195 of record NC_142482.1, on the reverse strand, counting down.
GATCTCCTTGCAGTATAAGGGACTCTCAAGAGTCTTCTCCAACACCACAGTTCAAAAGCATCGATTCTTCGGCAATCAGCTTTCTTTACAGTCCAACTCTCACATCCATACATGACCACGGGAAAAACCATTGCCTTGACTAGACGGACCTTGGTTGGCAAAGTAATGTCTCTGCTTTTTAATATACTTTCAAGGTTGGTCATAACTTTCCTTCCAAGGAGCAAGCGTCTTTTAATTTCATGGCTGCAATCAGTATCTGCAGTGATTTTGGAGCCCAAAAAAATAAAGTCTGACACTGTATCCACTGTTTTTCCATCTATACCACATAGACATATATATATATATTCATACATATATAAATGAAAATGACCTATTTTGACAGCTAATACTAATACTCCCTCTGAGGTAGGATTATAAGTAATTCATTTTCCTTTGTACTAATTTATATTTTCCAAATATTTGAAAATCAATACAATTTCTTAACCACTAAAAGCCAATAGGAGTGATGTCACCATAATGATAACATAGGTCATTCCTGTCTTTATCCCCCTTCCCAAGAACAGCTAACAACTCTTCATGGATAAGACAGTTATGAGAATTCTAGAACACAGGGAAAAGACTGAGCACCTTTGCACCACCCACACCAAAAGAGACCTCATTAATAGGTAAGAAAAGTGGCTGCACACTGACCACCTTGCCTGTCCCCCAGGCTGGAGCAGCATTATGCCAAGAGTTCCCCCCGCCCGAGCATACAACACTTCCAGAGGGAAAGAGAGCCCAGGGAAACATCCAGTCTCCACTCAGTGCTGAGGATCACTTTGTGGGAACCCCTGCTCTGACCCTGCCCCACAGGAATTTCAGGAGAATCTTCAGAGATTATTCATTGGGAATCTGACCATGACAGAGAAAAGAGAGAGGGTGATGCTTGCAACAATAGCACTTGAGTCTTGGCAGCTCGAGTTCCTACCTGCAGAATCTAAGTAGCAGTGCCAGCCATCAATTTTGCTGAACTGTGGAACCAAGTTCCTGTTGCAGTCTTACCAGGGAAAAGGACAGATGTAGGTCTTCCTGAGTCAGATCCTCAAGCAAGGTGTTTTGGTGGCTCTAAGGGTTCTAGCAGTCATACACGGATGTGAGAGCTGGCCCATAAATACGGCTGAGCACAAAAGAACAGATGCTTTTGAATTGTGGTGCTGAAGAAGAGCCTTGAAAGTCCCTTAGACTGCAAGGAGATCAAACCAGTCAAACTGGTCAATACTCAGGAAATCAACCCTGAATATTCACTGAAAGGACTGATGTTGAAGCTGAAGCTCCAATACTTTGGCCACCTGATGCAAAGAGCCAACTCACTGGAAAAGACCCAAAGCTGGGAAAGATTGAGGGAAGGAGGAGAAGTGGGATGACAGAGGATGAGATGGTTGGATGGCATTATTAATTTAACGCATGAATTTGAGCAAACTTTGGGAGATGGTGGAGGACAGAAAAGCCTGGCATCCTACAGTCCACGGGGTCACAAAGAGTTGGACATGACTTAGTGACTGAACAACAGCAACAACAAAAGGACTAGATTTGCCCATCCCCAGACAAGGTAGCTGAGTCACAGTCCAACAAGCTTCAGAGTGTGACCCTAGGACCTACCTGATGAGAAGGGCTAGTGAAAAGACTTAAGAGGTTGCTTAGCTTAGCAACACTGGAGCTGAGAAGCAGGCAGCCAGTGCAGATCTTCCACAGAGCAGAGCTATCACTGGGCAGGGAGGTCTCCCCTACAATACCCAGGCAGAGAATTATTCCACAGCCTCATCCTTGCCACTTTTATTCAACACAGTACTGGAAGTCTTTGCCAAAGTAATTAGGCAAGAAAAAGAAAAGACATCAGAATTGGAAGGTAAGAAATAAAACCATCTCTATTTGCCAGTGATATGATTTTACGTATTGAAAATCCCAAAGACTCCACTAAAAACCTGTTAAATGTAATTGTGTGTGCTCAGTCACTTCAGTTGTGTCTGACATTATGCAACCCTACGGACTTTAGCCTGCCAGGCTCCTCTGTCCATGGGACTCTCCAGGCAAGAATACTGGAGTGGTTTGCCATGCCCTTCTCCAGGAGATCTTCCCAACCCAGAGATCAAACTCATATCTCTTATGTCTCCTGCATTGGCAGATGTGTTCTCTATCACTAGCGCCACCTGGGAAGCCCAGTTAAATGTAATTAATAAATTTATTAAAGTTGAAGGATACAAAATTAATGTGCAGAAAATCAGAAACATTTCTGTACACTAATAACAAATTATCTGAAAAGTAAATAAAGAACATCATCCATTTTACAACAACATTCACCAAAAAATAATTAGGAATAAACTTACCAAGGAGGTGAAATATCTTTACTTTGAAAACTACAAGACATTGATTCAAGAAATCTAAAGATTTCTTAGACACATAAATGGGAAAGGTTTCCCATGTTCACAGATTGAAGAATTAATATTGTTAAAATAGCAATGCTACCAAAAGCTATCTATAAGTTCAGTGCAATTCCTATCAAGTTTGCAAAGACATTTTTTATAGAAGTGGAAAAAAATCCTAAAATTTACATGGAAACAAAAAAGGAAAAGCAATCCTTTGAAAGAAGAACAAAACAGAGGGTATCATATTTCCTGATTTTAAGTTATAGTATGAATGCCTACTAATCGAAACAGTATGGTACTGACAAAAACAGACTAATAGATCAATGGAACAGAATCAAGATTCGGGAATTTGCTATGTGGCTCAGGAAACTCAAACAAGGGCTCTGTATCAACCTAGAGGGTTGGGTTAGGGCAAGGAGACAGGAGGGAGTTTCAAAAGGGAGGGGATATATGTATACCTATGGCTGATTCATGTTGAGGTTTAACAGAAAACAGCAAAATTCTGTAAAGCATTTATCCTTCAATAAAAAATAAATTAATTTTTAAAAAGCCCCCAAATAAACCAACTATATAAGTTCAACCAATATTTAACAAAGAACCCATAGAATGAGTTTGGGAGTTACCCTTCCTCGGCAATTTTCAGGAAGAGTTTGAGTAGGATAGGTGTTAACTCTTCTCTAAATTTTTGGTAGAATTCAGCTGTGAAACCATCTGGACCTGGGCTTTTGTTTGTTGGAAGATTTCTGATTACAGTTTCAATTTCCATGCTTGTGATGGGTCTGTTAAGATTTTCCATTTCTTCCTGGTTCAGTTTTGGAAAGTTGTACTTTTCTAAGAATTTGTCCATTTCTTCCAAGTTGTCCATTTTAATGGCATATAATTGCTGATAGTAGTCTCTTATGATCCTTTGTATTTCTGTGTTGTCTGTTGTGATCTCTCCATTTTCACTTCTAATTTTATTGATTTGGTTTTTCTCCCTTTGTTTCTTGATGAGTCTGGCTAGTGGTTTGTCAATTTCATTAACCCTCTCAAAGAACCAGCTTTTTTGTTTCTTTTGCATTTATTTCTGCCCTAATTTTTAAGATTTCTTTCCTTCTACTAACTAACCCTGGGGTTCTTCATTTCTTCCTTTTCTAGTTGCTTTAGGTGTAGAGTTAGGTTATTTAGTTGACTTTTTTCTTGATTGTTGAGGTATGCCTGTATTGCTATGAACCTTCCCCTTAGCACTGCTTTTACAGTGTCCTACAGGTTTTGGGTTGTTGTGTTTTCATTTCATTTGTTTCTATGAATATTTTGATTTCCTTTTTGATTTCTTCTATGATTTGTTGATTATTCAGCAGCGTGTTGTTCAGCCTCCATATGTTGGCATTTTTAATAGTTTTTCTCCTGTAATTGAGATCTAATATTATTGCATTGTGGCCAGAAAATATGCTTGGAATGGTTTCAAAACCTGATAAAGATGCCACAAAAAAAGAAAACTACAGGCCAATATCACTGATGAACATAGATGCAAAAATCCTTAACAAAATTCCAGCAATCAGAATCCAACAACACATTAAAAAGATCATACATCATGACCAAGTGGGCTTTATCCCAGGGATGCAAGGATTCTTCAATATCCACAAATCAATTAATGTAATATACCACATTAACAAAAATGAAAAATAAAAACCATACGATTATCTCAACAGATGCAGAGAAAGCCTTTGACAAAATTCAACATCCACTTATGATAAAAACCCTCCAGAAGGTGGGAATAGAAGGAACATATCTCAACATAATAAAAGCTATATATGACAAACCCACAGCAAACATTATCCTCAATGGCGAAAAACTGAAAGTGTTTCCCCTAAAGTCAGGAACAAGACAAGGTTTCCCACTCTCACCACTACTATTCAACAAGTTTTAGAAGTTTTGGCCATAGCAATCAGAGCAGAAAAAGACATAAAAGGAATCCAAATTGGAAAAGAAGAAGTAAAACTCTCACTGTTTACAGATGACATGATCCTCTACACAGAAAACCCTAAAGACTACCAGAAAATTACTAGAGCTAATCAATGAATATAGTAAAGTTGCAGGATATAAAATCAACACACAGAAATCCCCTGCATTCCTATACGCTAATAATGAGAAAGTAGAGAAATTAAGGAAACAATTCCATTCACCGTTGCAATGAAAAGAATAAAATACTTAGGAATATATTTACCTAAAGAAACAAAAGACCTATATATAGAAAACTATAAAACACTGGTGAAAGAAATCAGAGAGGACCTTAATAGATGGAGAAATATACCGTGTTCATATACTGGAAGAATAAATATTGTGAAAATGAGTATATTACCCAAAGTAATTTATAGGTTCAATGCAATTCCTATCAAGCTACCAATGGTATTTTACACAGAGCTAGAAAAAATAATTTTACAATTTGTATGGAAATACAAAAAACCTCAAATAGCCAAAGAAATCTTGAAGAAGAAGAATGGAACTAGGGGAATCAAACTGCCGGACTTCAGGCTCTACTACAAAGCCTCAGTTGTCAAGGCAGTATGGTACTGGCATAAAGACAGAAATATAGATCAATGGAACAAAATAGAAAGCCCAGAGATAAATCCATGCACCTCACTGACTATGCCAAAGCCTTTTACTGTGTGGATCACAATAAACTGTGGAAAATTCTGAAAGAGATGGGAAGACAAGACCACCTGAACTGCTTCTTGAGAAACCTGTATGCAGGTAAGGAAACAACAGTTAGAACTGGACATGGAACAACAGACTGGTTCCAAATAGGAAAAGGAATACGTCAAGGCTGTATATTGTCACCCTGCTTATTTAACGTATATGCAGAGTACATCATGAGGAACTCTGGGATGGAAGAAGCACAAGCTGGAATCAAGATTGCCGGGAGAAATATCAATAACCTCAGATATGCAGATGACATTACCCTTATGGCAGAAAGTGAAGAGGAACTCAAAGCCTCTTGATGAAAGTGAAAGAGGAGAGTGAAAAGGTTGGCTTGAAGCTCAACATTCAGAAAACAAAGATCATGGCATCTGGTCCCACCACTTTATGGGAAATATATGGGGAAACAGTGGAAACAGTGTCAGACTTTATTTTTGGGGCTCCAAAATCACTGCGGATGCTGATTGCAGCCATGAAATTAAAAGACACTTACTCCTTGGAAGGAAAGTTATGACCAACCTTGATAGTATATTAAAAAGCAGAGACATTACTTTGCCAACAGAGGTCAGTCTAGTCAAGTCTATAGTTTTTCCCGTGGTCATGTATGGATGTGAGAGTTGGACTGTGAAGAAAGCTGATCGCTGAAGAATTGATGCTTTTGAACTGTGGTGCTGGAGAAGACTCTTGAGAGTCCCTTGGACTGCAAGGAGATCCAACCAGTCCATTCTAAAGGAGATCAATCCTGGGTGTTCATTGGAAGGATTGATGCTAAAGCTGAAACTCCAATACTGGATGGCATCACCGACTCGATGGACATGAATTTGAGTGAACTCCAGGAGTTGGTGATGGACAAGGAGGCCTGGTGTGCTGTGATTCATGGGGTCGCAGAGAGTCGGACACGACTGAGCAACTGAACTGAACTGAATGGTCACCTTATCTTTGACAAAGGAGGCAATAATATTCAATGGAGAAAATATAATCTCTTTAACAAGGGATGCTGGGAAAACTGGTCAACCACTTGTAAAAGAATGAAACTAGAACACTCCCTAACACCATACACAAAAATAAACTCAAAATGGATTAAAGATCTAAACATAAGACCAGAAACTATACAACTCCTAGAGGAGAACATAGGCAAAACACTCTCTGACATAAATCACAGCAGGATCCTCCATGACCCACCTCCCAGAATATTGGAAATAAAAGCAAAAATAAACAAATGGGACCTAATTAAAATTAAAAGCTTCTGCACAGCAAAGGAAACTATAAGCAAGGTGGAAAAACAGCCTTCAGAATGGGAGAAAATAATTGCAAATGAAGCAACTGACAAAGAATTAATCTTAAAAATATATAAGCAACTCTGCAGCTCAATTCCAGAAAAATAAACGACCCAATCAAAAAATGGGCCAAAGAACTAAACAGACATTTCTCCAAAGAAGACATACAGATAGATAACAAACACATGAAAAGATGCTCAACATCACTCATAATCAGAGAAATGCAAATCAAAACCACAGTGAGGTACCATTTCATGCCTGTCACAATGGCTGCTATCCAAAAGTCTATAAGCAATAAATGCTGGAGAGGGTGTGGAGAAAAGGGAACCCTCTTACACTGTTGCTGGGAATGCAAACTAGTACAACCACTATGGAGAACAGTGTAGAGATTCCTCAAAAACCTGGAAATAGAACTGCCATACGACCCAGCAATCGCACTCCTGGGCATACACACTGAGGAAACCAGAATTGAAAGAGACACATGTACTCCAATGTTCATCGCAGCACTGTTTATAATAGCCAGGACATGGAAGCAACCTAGATGACCATCTGCAGACAAATGGATAAGAAAGCTGTGGCACGTTTACACAATGGAGTATTACTCAGCAATTAAAAAGAATACATTTGAATCAGTTCTAATGAGGTGGATGAAACTGGAGCCTATTATACAGAGTGAAGTAAGCCAGAAATAAAAATACCAATACAGTATTCTAACGCATATATATGGTATTTAGAAAGATGGTAATGATAACCCTGTATACGAGACAGCAAAAGAGACACAGATGTATAGAACAGTCTTTTGGACTCTGTGGGAGAGGGTGAGGGTGGGCTGATTTGGGAGAATGGTGTTGAAACATGTATATTATCATATGTGAAACGAATTGCCAGTCCAGGTTTGATGCATGATACAGGATGCTCGTGGCTGGTGCACTGGGATGAACCAGAGGGATGGAATGGGGAGGGAGGTGGTGGGGGTTCAAGATGGGGAACACATGTACACCTGGGGCAGATTCATGTCAATGTATGGCAAAACCAATACAATATTGCAAAGTAATTAGCCTCCAATTAAAATAAATTATTTTTAAAAAAAGAAAAGGAAAAAAAAACAAAGAACCCAAGAAGACTCAATGGAGAAAGGGCAATCTTTTGAATAAATTTCATGGGGACAATGGATATTCACAGGTAACCGCATTAAAGAAAGTCCCTCTCTTATATCACTCACAAAAAATAACTTGAAATGGATTTAAGATTGAAATACAAGATCTGAAAATATGAAATTTCTAGAAGAAAACATAGGAAAAAATGCTTATTAACATTGAGTTTTTCGAATATGACACCAAAATCCAAATAACAAAATTAAACATACACCCCAGTGTACACAGCAGCATTGTTTACAACAGCCAAGACATGGAAGCCACTCAAGTGTCCACTGACAGAAGCGTGGATAAAGAAGAAGTGGTACACATACAATGGAATATTACTCAGCCATAAAAAGAGTGAAACAATGCCATTTGCAAAACCATAGATGTACTTAGAGATTATCATACTAAGTGAAGTAAATCAGACAGAAAAATATTACAACATAACACTTATATGTGGAATCTAAAAATGATGCAAATCAGCTTACTTACAAAACAGAAACAGACTCATGGACATAGAAAAAACAAAGTAATGGTTACCAAAGGGGAAAGGACAGGGGAGTTGGACATTAGCACATACACATTATTATACATAAAACAGATAACCAACAAGCACTTACTGTATAGGAAAGGAAACTATATGAATTACCTTATAGCAATATACAATGGAAAAATATTTGAAATAGAATACACACACACACATATATATAGGTGTGAATACATATACATATGTATAATTGAAAACCTCATAGAACTCAATAGCAAAAATTCCAAATACTCCCATTTTAAAAATGGGCAAAAGATCTGAATAGACATTTATCCAAAGATGATATGTGAATAGTAAACAGAGACAGTGAATGCAGCCATGCAATTAAAAGATGCTTCCTCCTTGTAAGAAATATTATGACAAGCCTAGACAACATATTAAAAAGCAGAGACATTACTTTGTTGACAAAGCTTTGTCTAGTTAAAGCCATGGTTTTTCCAGTAGTCATGTATGGATGTGAGAGTTGGACCATAAAGAAGACTGAGTGCCGAAGAAATGATGTTTTCGAACTGTGGTGTTGGAGAAGACTCTTGAGAGTCCCTTGGACATAAAGGATATCAAACCTATCAATCCTAAAGAAAATCAACCCTGAATATTCATTAAAAGGACTGATGCTGAAGCTGAAGCTCCAATACTTTGGCCACCTGACGTGAAGAGCTGACTCATCAAGAAAGATTGAAGGCAGGAGAAGAAGGGGATGACAGAGGATGAGATGGTTGGGTGGCATCACCGACCCAATGGACATGAGTTTGGATAAACTACAGGAGATGGCGAAGGACAGGGAAATCTGCTGCACTGTAGTCCATGAGGTTACAAAGAGTCGAACACGAATGACTGAGCAACAAAATGAAAAGATGTTCAAAATCAATGGTCATTGCAGAAATAAAAATCACTTTGAGTTATCACTTTAAACATTTTAGAGTGATAATCAGCAAAAAAGAAGAGATAGCAAATGCTGGTGAGGATGTGGAGAAAAAGGAGCCCTTGTTCACTACTGGTAGATTTATAAATTGGTACAGATACTACACAAAAAAGTATGGGGAATCCTCAAAAAATTTAAAATAGGGCTACCATGTGATCAGGGGGTTCTACATCTGAAAGCATCCAAAAGAAATTAAAAAGTAAGTTGAAAAGATATTTGCAACTCCAAGTTCACTGCAGTATTATTTACAATAGTCAAAAACATGGAAACCAAGTGTCCACCAATGGATGAAAAAATTTTTAAGTTGAGCTATATATATATATATAAATATATATAATGAAATATTATGCATAATAATATATAGTTATATATTTTATATGATATATTCCTAGATTATATACTACGTATTATATAGATATTATATAATATTCAATATATAAATACATTTATACTTATACAAATATATTATATATACTACATAATATATAAATATTGGTTAAAATCCTGCCTACTAATTCAGGAGACAAAGAGACATGGGACATGGGTTCAGGAAGATCCGTGGAGGAGTGCATGGCAACCCAGTCCAGTATCCTTGCCTGGAGAATCCCATAGACAGAGAGGACTGGCAGGCTACAGTCCACAAGGTTGCAAAGTGTCAGACACAACTGAAGCAACTCAGCATGCAATATATAAACATTATATAATTTATATTCTATGTATTCAATATATAATATAGCGTCTATGTATACTATACATTATATATTATTAATATCTGTATATTATAGATGTTAAATATACTGCATATAATATATAAAATATATATATACAATATACAAATATAATAAATTTAAGTAAAATACTTAATTCATTATATTTATGAACTATATATAAGAATTATAATATAGTATATATTCTGTATAATGTGTAACATAAATTATACTGTAATACCTATATAATATCTATAATATATATCTGTAACTTTTTTACACAATTTATATTCTACATGTTAAATAACAGATATTACATATTATACAATGTATACAATATACATATAGTATGATAATAATGTCACATACTGTTAAATAACAGATACTATGTATTATACAATGTATATGATATATACTATATTACGTATAGTTTGATAATGTCACATACTATATATAAATAATAAAATATTTTATATAATAATTTAAACATTGTATAAGTATGTAAAGTATTTATTTATATATAAAATGATCTAATTATTTTATATATTAATATGCAATATAATATAAAATGTATAGTATATATACTTATAATATTACATATATTTATATTGGAATAATAATTCACTCACAAATAAAACTATGAAACCCTGGCATTTGCAAAACATAGGCAGACCTTGATGGCATTATGCCAACTAAAGTAAGTCACATAGAGGGATACTGTATGTTCGCACGGTGGAATCTACAAACCAAAGAAATCAAAACAAACAAAACCCCCACCAAACTGAGAAGAAACAGGTCAGAGTCGGTGTGGGGAGAAGAGAACCTGCAGGAAGGTAGTAAAAACGTAGCAACTTCCAGGTGTAAGATAAATAATCACCAGGGGTGAAGTGCACAATATGATGACTATAGTTAGCACTGCTGTACGACATATCTGAGAGATGATAGAGTAAATCCTAAAAGTTCTCATAACAAGGAATTTTTTTCCTTTTTTATTTTTACTTTTCATATGAGATGATGGATGCTAACCAAGCGTATTGCTATAATCATCTCACAACATTTTTAAGTAAAACTGTTATGCCGGATACCTTAAACTTATGCAGCAATGTATGTCAATGACATCTCAATAAAGGAGGAAAAAACAATTACTACAAAAATAGTTTCATTTAATTTGAAGTCTTTCAAAAGAAATATATAATCATATCCTGATTATTACAGTTCTTTTAATTTTTGCAAATTTTTAAGTCAGGATAACTTATCAATGTAACCTAGGTGAAAATAACAAATGTAAATTATGTAACAATAATCTGACTCATTACCTAAGCAACTTGCCATGATTCCCACATTTTTTGATATATGAAAAAATAATTAAATAGGATGGTATTTTATCCTGCATTTTTGTCTCTCATTCCTTTTTTTTTTCTTTTGCTTTTCTTATTTCTAATAGCAGACAGACTATCACACAGAAGGTAGCTGGAGGGAGAGAGCAAATTGGCCAAGGTGGTGTGTTGAGGCTCTCCTCTCATTTTATAAATAATAACTATGTAACAGCTGAGATCATTTATAATCTAGCACTGCACATGCCCGTCAGGAGGTACTAGCTTGGTCACGGGCTGTGTGCAGCACGCATGCATGTGCGCTCCACCTAGAAAGTGGTGGCGTATTGCTGCTGTGTCACGGCTGTGTCCGTGGGGTAATGCTGCTGCTGTGCCGGCCAGCAGAGAATAAACCTGTCTGCACTCTTATGGCTCCCCGCATCTTCTTCCAGCCTCGGTGCTGGCACCTCGTCTACCCCGCGTCCAACGAACGGTGTGCACAGTGAGATACAGCAACTGGCGTCGCGAACAGGATGACATGATTTACTAACATGATTAATAAACATTTTTTTTGTTAAATAAGCAATTCTAAAATAATTCATAAAATAACTACAAATGGTCATTTTTGATAGACAAAATTTCCATTTTATAGTCTGTTCTACATTGAAGAGATTTATAAATATGTGGGAAAGAAAACAACTTTGCAGCTTGCAGTCTGGGATTCCACATGTTCAACTTGGTCCTCATCGTTTGTTGTCTTTCAGTCTTCAATCTAACGCTTATAGATACTATTAACTTTAATATTCTAAAATGATTATTTAAAAAATGAACCAGTGTGAGCTAATAGTGTATACCACTCCCAGAACTGAAATATGTGTTATTAAAGCTTATAACTAGAATACATGGCAGTATATGAGAAAAATTTTCAAACAGTAAACGTAAAGCATTCTTGAATTTTGGTTATTATATGTATCAGTGCTTCTAATTGTGTGTGTGTGTGTGTGTGTGTGTGTGTGTGTGTGTGTGCGTGCACACTTGTTTTGTTATTAGTGCTGAGCCTATAACAATTAATTGATTATATTACAATAAACCAAAAGACAGGCATGAGAATAATACTACTTTGTGTTCAATACCAAATTGATGAATTTCAAACCAATATTTTTAAGAAAAAAATCGGCGTCCAGTTACATTAATGGGCAAAGGTGTATATATTTATAAAGTTTCCTTGTAAACAGAAACTTTCATAAAAGAAAAATTAAGAAGAAAGAAACATTAAAGATATTTTTAAAAAGCTTAATGTGTTTATCTATGAACAACAGAGCAAAACAGCAAGATTTCTAAATTAAAGACAGTTATATGAAGAAAGATGTGACAAATACTTGGCTGAAAATAAGATATTAAAGACAAGATTAAAAAAACTGGATGAGACATTTATAGAATGAATTAGAGAGATGCTCAAAAAGGTAGTGAGTTCTGAAATTTTCATTTCTTATGTCACAGCAAGAGTCATATCATAACCTGGCCCTAATCCCCACCAACAGTAATAAATTTTTACAATATTTGTTTACCTGACCAGCTTGGATTAACTGCCTTGGGAGAGACAGAGATTTTTAGGCCATCTACTCTTTCTTTGTGAGTTTCAGGCTTAATCTAAGTGTAACCCACTACATAAAGATTAAATGCTTTCATGTTTAGCACATTAGAACCAAATTCACACATGCTATTTTTAAATATCAATTACCCGAATTCCAGTTTAAAATGCCTGCTAGCTTAGAAGGAGGTTTTTCTAACTGCCCCCTTCAATATCTGGATATAGAATATGTATGTTATATATATATATATATATAGAGAGAGAGAGATAGAGAGAGGCATATTCCATACCATCTCACCTGATGACCTATAGTCAAAATCAGAGAGATATCTATATTAATAAAAAGATACTTGAGAGAAACAAAACAAAACAAAATCATTCATGTTTCCTTATTTTTCATCACTAATTCAAGCAATCCAATCACTGGCAAAAAAGAATAATAATAATAATAGAAAGGAACTTTATTCATCTTTTTTTGACTGACGTTATGGCTCAAAGCACTGATTACACACACTCAAAAGTTGAACTGTGCTAAGCTTTTGCTGGACATCTAGTTCTCTCTTTTTTGCTTATTTTGATCTTTAAAGTATTTTTTAATTGAAGTATAGTTGATTTATAAAGTTAGTTGACCTCTTTTATTTCTTTTTTCCACTTCTTTTTATAAAATATTTTTAACTGGATTCTAATTGCTTTACTATTTTTTTTTTTTTTTATGATAACCTACACCTCATTCCACCTGAAAATATTTTTCAACATAATACTGTACTGGAGAAAGACAATTGTGCAGCAAAAGGCAAACAAATAAAAAACAAAAGAAATCACCCCCCCAAATAAAATCTATTTTCTACTCAAAATGCTTCTGGAGGTACTGAGTTAAACTAAAACATTTTTCTCCATAGCAGGACTGCTCAGACATTTTATGCCTGAATCGAGTATCTAAAATGGTTTCTAATAAAATGAATATTTGTTGAATAAATTAATTATGTATTTTGTAAAACCTCTGTAGGGGCATCCAGCTTGCAACTTTTTATTTTCTTTCTTGCTCACTGATTTCTACTTAGATCTTTAATAGATGTTGAATAAATGAACAATATCTAAAGCATGTATTTACAAATGTAGATTTCAAAGGAGATCAGTCCTGGGTGTTCATTGGAAGGACTGATGCTAAAGCTGAAACTGCAATACTTTGGCCACTCACGCGAAGAGTTGACTCACTGAAAAAGACTCTGATACTGGGAGGGATTGGGACGACAGAGAATGAGATGGCTGGATGGCATCACCAAGTTGATGGACATGAGTTTGAGTGAAGTCCGGGAGTTGGTGATGGATAGGGAGGCCTGGCATGCTGCGATTCATGGGGTTGCAAAGAGTCGGACACGACTGAGCGACTGAACTGAACTGAACTGAATATTTGTAAAGCAATGCTTTGTCCTCTAGCTCTTTGAGTAATAAAGATTATTATTATTGTTATTAATATATCAGCAGTAGTAATAGTTTTAATTGCAATGACTATAATAATATGAAGTATTAATCACATGCACTGTTACCAAGACAAATGTTCTAGAAACTCTGCACCTCATCTCAGTTTTGCAAAATCTGAGGATATATAAATCATTGTACACATTCTATAGGTGTAGAACTGAGAAGAGAATTTGGAATCTAAAGAACTTTCTTTGAGAACCTCAAGAATCAATTACGTAAGGACATATTTGCTGTTTGGGCATTTAAATGTGGTTTAGTGAGAGTCAATATGAAGAAAAGAATGCTTTATTGTAAAAATTAGGTAAATGATTTGGTTTTTTTAACAGAGAATAATAAACATATGGAAAACATCATGAAGAAAGGCACATTAGCTAAATGTATATTAAGTTTAAGAGAAAAAAAGGCAAATGGTATTTCTTTAGGGCAAAGCTAAATATTGCCTGTTCTACTATCTTTGCTACCAATTAATGTGGTTCTGTTATTTGTGGTATTAGAACTCATTTGTTTTACTCTGTTTTACCCAGTTATGAAGACTCAAATCATTTGAGTGGAGAAAAACAGAGTGTGCAATTGCTTAGTATTAAGTAGATTAAATAATTTGTTCACTGGTGCTTTACTTAGGTACTTGGGAATATGCAGAAGGGTGAGACTCACTTTTTACATAAAAATTAAGACAAGTATATTGGACTATGTACGTTTCTTCCATTACTTAAGTGCTGTACGTTTTGTCACCTCATTTTCTTGCTCTTTTGGGTTTGGATGGTTATAAATATCCCCCACTCAAATCTATAGTCTCAATTATTTCTCTATATTAAAGAATATCTGATAATTATGAATTCTTGACTCCCATACAAGCATGTACAGTCCAGTAAGTCTGTTTAAATAATAAAAAATACAATAAAACCTGGGAACCCAAGACAGATCCCTCTATTACACGATTAGTATGTGCTTTCCAGACCAAGGGGGGTGTTCCATTTATAACTCATTTGTTTCCAACCATCGTGGCCAAGTTTCCACTTACTGCACGTCTCCTTGCCATCATCTTAACTTCCAGTTTGGAGCACTGTAAACTGTTTCTCAACCCTTAAATTAAAGCAAATGATATCCACTCCACATGTACCACCAATTTGACTAGAAGCCACTTCAAAGATTCCATTTTAAAGAATGCAGTATGGCCAGCGCTTCCTGAAGCCAAAGTTTGCCTGCTTCATAATGAAGTGGAACTTTCTCTGATTTCCCTTCTATTTAAACACTGGCAGCTTTTCTTCCTAAGGCATATTTTTTCTCCTCCACTCAAGGTAACCCTAGTTATTGTTGTTGCTGCTGCTTTTATTGGGGAGGAGACAGGATACAGGAAACAGGGAGGGGTCCAGGCTGACTCTGTCTTACTCAGTGCTGCTAGGGGACCAGTACATTTGGGTTTGCAAAGACATTCCATTTCTAGGTGAACACAGACCTCCCAAAACACTGACAGAGTGTCTCAGCTACACACAGATTCAAAGAGAAAGAAGAGCATATATTTCACAGTCACTGGCTTATCAAACTGGATGCCACTGTTGGAAAGTGGACAGCAGCAAAGGCAAACTCTACAACTCTAGTGGTTAGCGCCCCCGGCAGATCTCTGCTTTTTGACCATTTCCTCAAATGTTCATTTGAACTGGCCACTCGGGCTACACAGTGCTTCTTACACAAGCTGCTCTGACCCTCTCCTCTGCCTGCTTACACAGCTGCTGCTGCTGCTGCTAAGTCGCTTCATTCGTGTCCCTCTCTGTGTGACCCCACAGACAGCAGCCGACCAGGCTCCGCTGTCCCTGGGATTCTCCAGGCAAGAACACTGGAGTGGGTTGCCATTTCCTTCTCCAGCTACTCCACGTCAAGTTCCGGGTTGTGGCCCCCGCCAAGCTCCAAGTATACTTTCCCAACCCCTCTCCTTCCACATCTACTGAGAGCTTGTGTGCATAGCAAAGGGGCAAAACACACAATGCCCAGTGCTTGAGGACATGCTCCCTACTGACCTGCACAAGAGCAGAGCAGAACATTCACCCCTCCCTGACACACACGCACACACAGACACACACACACAGACACATGCACACACAGACACATGCACACACAGACACACAGACACCTACATACACACACACAGGCACACACAGACACACACATACATAAATAGACACACACAGACACCTACACACACACAGACACACACAAACAGACACATGCATACACAGACACACACACATACAGACATACACACACACACAGACACACAGACATAGACATACACAGACACCTACACACACAGACATAGACACACACGGACACACACACACATGCACACACACACACATACAGACACATGCACACACAGACATACATACACACAGACACATACACACACAGACATAGACACCTACACACACAGACACACGCACACACAGATACACACACATACATAGACACCTACACACACAGACATACATACACACAGATTCCAAACAGTTCAGCTTAAATTTAAGATATGTTCCTTCTGACAAGATTTTTATTCTTCCTGACACCTATAAGTATTACTAATCCACAGTCACTCATCTGCTTGGGTCTTTCACATTCTGCAGGCAACGTGAATTTGAATCCTAAATCCGCATCAGAGTCAACAAGCAAGGAAGTGTAAAGGGAGCTTGTGCATTTCTCCCTTACTCAGAGCCAAGGCCTTGAGAATGACTATGCTTGCCACCTTCTCCCTTTGTGATCTGGAAGTTTTGCTGGTTCATCCTTTGTGACTGAGGATGTGGTATTTGGTGGGGGTCAGGTTCTGACTTTTGCTCCCCATCTTGCTTGGGCCAAGTGTTCTTTCTACACCCACACCCCATATGGCTGTTATAGGATGAATGGGCAAACGCTCCAGAAATGGAGTTCTCATCTCTTTGTAAATGGAGACTTTGCAGCTCAACTAACTCAGCAAATGTTATAGAGCTCAGCTTCCCCCTGAATAACATTATTAGCTGACTTTCAGCTCCTGGGACATCATCTCCCTCTCCAAGGCCTTTTGCCCGAGTGGTGTTTCATCTGCTTGAACACTCTTTCCACACACTGATGCCCCCACATGCCCCTGATTGAGGTTACTTTCTTTTCAATCTTTTTTTTTTTCTATTCCGCCGAAACCCCCTGCATGTGAGATCTCAGTTCGCAGACCAGGGATTGAGCCTGCACCCTTTGCAGTGGGACTATGAAGTCTTAGCCAGTGAACCACCAGGGAAGCCACTCTTCTCATTCTTTGTATCTGATTTTAAATTCCTCAGATAGGCCTTCCTTAACAGTCACAGTCACAATCGGGCAACAGCAATATTTTGCAGTGGAGCATTTTCAAGAGGCATAAACTTTAAATATTAGATGTTTGGGTTTCCAGAATTTCCACTAGAGCCCTGGGTTCCCCCAAAGTAAGGCATCACTCATTATGCAATAGATATGGCACATGAATAAAATATAACTCAAAGCATTACCGTACAGAGGATATATCCATATACGAAATGAGAGAGACACACAAACATGAGCGCGCACGCACACACACACACACACAGACCTCTCCAGGAACTTGCTGGTGAGGAACACTTAATAAGTTACAGTTGCAGCTGAACACAGAATCCTGAAGCAGTGCCTAGTTCTCTATTGTTTTAGAAACTAGAAAAGAGAAGGAAAATTGTCAAAATTCCCACGCCCCAAAGTCCACGGGATATCATTTTTTCTTCTAATTCAATACAGTGTTCCTTGCCTGCTTCCAGAGGATAAATAGGGATTTGTGCACATATGTTACAAAGTCCAAATAAGCTCTTGTGGGGCTTGATCTTCACAGGGTTTTTTTAACTTCTGCCAAACAACTGTGCACTGCAGGACAGTGACATTAAGCTTCAGGCACTGATTTCAGCCTCACCAAAAAGCTTTCAGACACTCTTATCTTTAGCTGTCAAAATCTTAGGTTCAAAGAACATCCAGTAAATCTATTTTTAGTCAAGTTTAAGAAATAACATTGATTTAGTAATACATATTTTAAAATGCAATTTATGTGTTCTTTTCAATACATACATTAAAAAGAACTGAGGTACCATTAGAATTTAATAAGTAATTCTTAATCCTCCAACTTTCTAAATCTCTTGATTTTGATCAGAATATACTTGATAAAAACCAGGGGTTCTTTCAAAAGGATGCTTGCCAACATCAGGAAAACATCTTAAACAAAATAGTCTATATTTCAGCACCATATTTCCTCATCACAGAGCACCAAATTATCTAAAAGAGCATAAGTTACATGATTACAACAGTACGTGCTACTATCTCTGTGCTTTGCACCCCCCACAATGCCATCATTTTTCAGTAAGGCCGAGCACAAGTGAGTTGAAAGAAGCAGTCATAGCCCTGAGAATATTAATGCTTTTTAAAAGAACAAATTCAGGGATCTTACCAAATCAAATGAATCGTAATAAGACACCATTGCCCATAAAAGCAATGACAAATATTTCCTGAGTGTGTGCTGTGTGTGGACTACTGTTTAAATGTTATATTCTTAGCAATTTAGAAATATTATCTCACTAAAGTTCTTAATACATTTGTATGCCAAATAAGTATACACACCTTTACACACACACACAAATAATACAAAATACCTGAAGGGCCGTGAGGATATTCGCTAAGGCTTGTCCGTAGGTGTCATGACAGTGAACAGCAAGAGCCCTGGGTGGGATTTCTTTCATGACACTTTCCAACATCTTCTTCATGCTTCCTGGAGTTCCCACTCCAATTGTATCTCCCAGGGATATCTCGTAACAGCCCATGCCATACAGTCTCTTAGACACCTACCAGGAAAAGCAAGCAAGTAAAACAATGGAAATCAATGGACTCAACTCCCGTTCATCCTTAGCAAACATAATCTAGAGGTGACCATCACAACTAAGATCACACGCCATGTTCACAGAAAACATATATTTTAGTTTCCTAGTCTTTTTCCTTGCTCGTGAATCCCAAACATTAGATAAAACTTTGAATGCCATTTCTGTTGTTGTTCAGTCACTAAGTTGTGTCGGACTCTTTGCAACCCCAGGAATTGCAGCACACTAGGCTTCCTGTCCTTCACTGACTGTCTCCCAGAGTTTGCTCAAACTCATGTCCATTGATATTCCTGCAATTATCTGTTTCTAACATTCAGGTTTGCCTTAGAACCATATCTATCTGTGTAACTGCACGTTCAATGATAAAATTATAAGTTACAATTTCAATTATGGGAGGCTTATTTTCTCAGCCCTTTAATCTAACAAAAGTATCAGAAATTTACTTTGAAACTATTAATAGTATTCCTCAAGCCATTAGACTAGTAGCAAGAGATATCAATCAAGTAACTTTGTAATTGATACAGATACTTAATATTTTTGTCTTAAAATTTCTAGTTCATAAACAGATGAACTTGAGCCTAGTAAATTTCAAGTTCCCTTCAAGTCAAATAATAATATTACTTTCAAAGAGAAATATGAATTTGCTTTAAGGCAGCATGGTATGTTGACAAAGACACTGCTTGTGCAACCACACAGGCCTAGATTTAAACCTTATCTATGCTGCTCATATGATGCTGGGCAGAAGATGAACTTTTTGAAGCCCCAGTCTCTGTTCTGTAAAATACAAACAATAAAACATCTTTATACAGCACATTTTCTAAGCCTTACTACTTAACATTTTGAAATTATAATAATAAGGTGAAGTCAGGTTGAAATGTTTGGTGATGAAAATGCAATGAGAATATATAAAAATCACTTTGTGCGAAACCAGACAGCTGGTCACCCCCAAACCCATGTCGTACACGCGTCTTCAGTGCCTGCTTTACCGCAGATGCTGCCCTGCGAGGTGGGATACGACAGGGATGCAGATGTCCAGGCTCATGGTATTGTGGAGTCTGGAGCCAAGTGAGGACAGACCCTAATCAATCCCACTCGGGAATGTATAAACACAGCTAAAATAATAATTTCAGAACAAAGAAACCAGACTGTAAGAGCATGGAACAGAGGAAATTGACCTAGATCTGTCAAACAGGAAGGGCCTCAGTGCAGCTTGAGATAAAGTCAGCATCAACTTGTTGGAGAGGTGGCAAAGGAAGGATGTGAGAATATCCAGGTGGAATTTGAGGCAACTAAAGTATCAAATATGAAGGGCATTCCAAGCAGGCAGGAAAGCCAAGGGAATTCCTGTTGGTCCAGTGACTGGTTCTGTGCTTCCACTGTAGGGGATGTAGGTCCAAAGCTTGGTCGGGGAACCAAGATCCCACATGCCAGGAGGCAAGGCAAAAAAAAAAAGTCAAGTGCAAAGGACAGTTGCAACATGAAAGCAAAAACTAAGGGGCAACAGGGCTCCATAATGCTGGGGAGGAAGGCCCAGGGCAGAGCGTTCAAAGAGCACACAGCCTTGCAAACCAACCGGGTTAGGGTTTGGGTTGAGATTCTATCATAAGAGCAGTAGAAAACCTTGACTGGATGTGGAGTGCTGGTGATACACTCGGATTGATGTTTCAGAAAGGCAGCATCAATCAGCATCCAAAACAGGTTGAAGGCACTCAGAAGGGCTACCTAGTCCAGGTAGGAGACTATTACTGGATGGAAACTTGGATAAAAAAGCATAATGCTGACCCTCTTCTTTCTTCTCCTTTATTTAAGTGTATCCATTCAGCTGTTAAATATCCAGGTCTTTGGAATCATATAGAAAGCATGTAGGTGACTGAATTTCTCTCTTTGATTCCATCGGGATGTTCTTTTGCCTCATGTAGATACAGTCATTAATTATATCAAAAGCCTATTATTGGTGGAATTTCTTAATGGCCATGGAAAGAAAAGTGAAGCTGCCACCCAACTGATCGAAGGAAAATTCTAAGTGTGGAGTCAGGGGAATCCCAGGGTTACAAGATGGCAGGCAGGAAGGAATATCACCAGCCTCAAATTATGCTGAGAATCAAGAGAAGGATTGAATAGGATCTCGCATTTATTAAAAAGAAAAAAAATTATGGAGTACAGTTGCTTTACAATATTGTGTTAGTTTCTGCTGTACAGCAAAATGAATCAGCCCTATTTATACACATATCCCCTCTTTGGGGGACTTCCTTCCCATTTAGTTTACCACAGAACACTGAGAAGAGTTCCCTGTGCTATATATGCTGAACCAGAAAAATGATACAGATGAACCTATTTGCAAAGCAGAAATGCAGACACAGACATAGAGAACCAAGCCATGGACGCCAAGGAGAGCTCACATTTCTTGATCCCAGTGCTAAGCCAATGATCTTACAGAGAGGGACTCCAGCAGCATGGAGGGTCTAGACATCACTGGGGACATGACGAAGAGTTGATGCCATACAGATAGGTGGGCACCACTGACGCAGACAGCCCTTTGGAGTGCAGCTGTGGTGGGATGGAGGGGGTTGTCGACAACTAGCCAGCCAAGGATGCTGACTAAAGGAAGGAAGCTTTCAGATGGGGCATGCCTGCGCATGCTCAAGTGTCAACAGGAAGGGCTCTGCAGTTGCACGTGCAGGGGAGTGAGTGAAGAGGAGGATTCAGCGGAGGGGGCACAGTTTGCAAGAGTCATTTCAGACAGTGAGAGCAGGAGCTGGCACCACCCCGGGGTGGAACAGAAGACCCAGGCAAGGTCACTGGTCATGAATTTCTAACACCTCTGATCTGCTTGTTCCATGATTCTCTTTGGCAGCACCCCAGGCATTGTGCAACAGGAATGAAGAGCCTGAGGCTGTGGGAGGTCTATTCAGAGGCAGTGTGAGACAGAAGGCAGAAGAGCAAGGGGTAGGGGTATAGGCAGAGTTGGATTTGGGTTTTGTGGAGTCTGAAATCATATTATTTTGGAAAAGTTTTTTTAAGAAAAGAATATATAACTGTGAATACAAATTAATAACAGACCCTTGGGAGGGTCTGATGCCAGCAAAGAACTGCAAACTTTTAAGTTGTATGCCAATGCAAAATATTATATATATAGGATGAATGAACAGCTAGGTCCTACTGTATAGCACAGGGAAGTATATTCAGTATCTAATGATAAACCATAATGGAAAAGACTATGAAAAGGAATATATATGCATATGTTTAACTGAATAAGTTTGCTGTATAGCAGTAATTAACACAACATGGTAAATCAACTGTACATCAATAAATTTTTTTAAAATTAAGCTTCATTATTTTATAGTATATCTGCGTCTGCCTCTGGAATAATGGCAGCTTGAATCTCAGCAGAAAGAGCTATGGGATATAAAAAGGATAAAAGCATGGAAGCGGCGTGGACTCATACACATGTCAAAGAGGCAAGAGACAGCAGAGGGACGCCACCTGGGCAACCAAGGCAAAGTTTAAGGATATGCGCAAAAACGGCCCTGACATTCCAAAAGAAAGTAGACAGACCACTCACTATATTCTATTCACATAAAAACAAAACAGATGTTTTCATTCCCTCCATCTCTGAACACCCAAATCATAAGACTCAGGTGCTAACTCTGGACAGTGGTAGCCACTATCTAGGTCTTTAGCATTAAAATAAAACTATTAGCTCAGTGATCAAATATGTCTCTATTAAACGGTTCTCTTTGGCCTTGTGGTGCAGATGTAATAAACAGTAGGGAAAAGAGCCCGCTTTTAAAAATAGACATCATTTTACCATGAACCAGAAAAGCAGACGTATATCTTACTTCTGTCACTTTCTGAAGTGTGATGTTTCCTTCATATGGACAGCCCAGGGCACAGGATACATACCTAAGTTTAAAATACAGAGCCATATAAATATATGTCTGGTGGATAAGCCACTTCCTAATTTCCATTGTTTAAAAATGAAATAAATAGCCAAAGGTTCATCAGAAAAATCTATTTTACTCTCTTCCTTCATTATTATCTTATTCTCAAACCAAACAAAAACAATTGGAAACATTTTCAATTTACTCATATTTTTAATTAAAACATTTTTCTAATTATAATTTGATATATGTTATTTGATGGCAGATGGGAATAAGTAATTATCTGTTGGGGTTGCTTACACTATAGTAATATACAAAAGCAGAAAATACCAGAGAGATATATTTTTATCTTTGTTGTTTTTAAAAAAATTTTTTTTGTTGTTCCATGTGGCATGTGGGATCTTAGTTCACTGACCAGGGATCAAAACTGTGCCCGTTGCAGTGGAAACATGGAGTCTTAAACACTGGACCACTAAGGGAGTCCTGAGATGTATTGTTTTATTTAAATAATTACATACATTCAACTGTTAAATATCCAGGTCTTTGGAATCATATAGGCAGCAAGTAGATGACTAACTGAACTTTTCTCTTCATTTCTGTCTGGATGTTTTGACCTCACCAAGATGCAGTCATTAATCACCTCAAAACTCCTAGAACTGACCACAACCTCAAACTTAACCTTGCCTATCTCTCATGGGTCTACCTAAATCATCCCCAAGACAATCAAAGACTGTCTAGTCTGTGTTTAAATGGCTCCAAATAAAGATATTCCATAAGCTTCTTCAACCATTTAATATAAAAAGTCAAGTCATTCCTGCAAGAATGATACACTTCCATCTAAAAGTATGAAACTTTAGGAAAAGTCTCTTTTTAGCTACTGGTGTTGAGCTCGGCACCAATCCTGTTTTATTAAAGATTTCTCAGAGACTTTACAACACTATGAATATAATGCACCATATGCCTGGTCACCAGGAATTAAGCAGTTCACACAAGGGAGAGTAGTTGGGGGGAAGAAGACTGGAGACCCAGTTCTTTGGGGCTGAATATGAAAGGCTTTAGATAGCAAGGTCTCGAATGCTATGCCATGGAGTTGAAACTTTAAGATCACTCAAAATTATTTTGAAACACTTATATGACAAGATCCAATTTGTTTTCCAAAATGCAACTCATCATGAACTCTGGAAGTGGGTGCCACAGGAAGGGTGGAGGCAAAAACATGAGCAGAGATGATCCCACATCTCCTTGGTATGTGTATGTATATATGTATAACTGGATCACTCTGCTGTACAGCAGAAATTAACACATTTTAAGTCAACTATACTTGAATTTTTTTTAAAAAAAGATGTCAGTTGGAAGATATGCTGCAAACTGCACTTGACAGGGTCCTCATCCTCCATTGCATGTTATCTTCACACATTCTTCTCCACCTTTTTTATAACCTATTCACACATGGGGCTATGTTCTGCAAAGTGAATGCAATGGCTCTCAACTATGTTCATTAACTGTACTTAACCTCCCAAAAGTAGAGGTTGGCAAGGGAAGGTCCAGAGACTAAATCTTGCTCATCACTCTT
The DNA here is from genome assembly GCF_049115385.1 of Moschus berezovskii. Classification (NCBI taxonomy): domain Eukaryota; kingdom Metazoa; phylum Chordata; class Mammalia; order Artiodactyla; family Moschidae; genus Moschus; species Moschus berezovskii. The sequence continues at coordinate 16,906,799 of NC_142482.1, read as the reverse complement.
TTGCAAACAAAAATTTTATTGGAACAAAGCTATACCCATCTGCTCACCTACATTCCATGGCTATTTTGCATTATAATAACAGAATAGTAGCTGCATCAAAGATCATCTGACTCACAAAACCTAAAATATTACTACCTGCCTCTTAATAGAAAAGGCTTGCCAAGCACTGGTAAAAAGTGAGGTATTTTCATGAATGTGAAGAGCCTCTGTCATGAAAAGAGGCTGGCGTAACTGCTTTGGTAGCGGATGTTAATTTCTAGACTTCTGCTCTTCTCAGGCAGTCTACACAGTGCTTCTCAGTCTTGGCTATACAGAATCACCTTAGCTTAAAAGCAAAAGACACTAATGGGTAGGACAAGACAAACCACTTAAATCAGAAGCTCAGGGGGTAGAATTGAGCTACCATTATATTAAAATGAAAAATTACTGCACTGCCAAAATTGAAAACCACTCAAGGAGACCTTCAAGACGGCAGAGGAATAGGATGGGGAGACCACCTTCTCCCTCACAAATGTATCAAGAAATCTCCTCATCATGTGGGACAATTCCCAAAGAACATCTTCTGAATGCTGGCAGAGGACCCCAGGCTTCCAGAAAGGCAAACCAATCTGCTCAGAAATGAGGTAGAGAGAAAGATAAAGACAAGAAGGGAGACAGAGGATTAGGGGTTGGGGGCCTGCAGCCCTGGGAGGGAGGTATGAAGGAGGAAAAGTTTCCGCACACCAGGAAATCCCCTCACACACAGGGGCAGTGGGGAGTTTCGGAATCTCAGAGGGGAGCACAGCAAGAAAGGTGCTCTGAAGGCAAAACAGAAAATTCACCACAGAGATTGTACCAAACAGGACTTCTCAGCTGAGAAGCAGCTCACAGGCTCGCATTTGCCCACAGCAAGGGGGAACTGCGTGCAGAGGGCCGGTCCTCAGGAGAGGACCAGGGTTGCCTGTGAAGATACTCGGAGGGGACTAACCTGACACCACAGAGGCAGATCAGGGAAAATTCTGGAACCATCAGAGAAGCAAAAGGTCATTCCCACAGGAAGGCTGTGACCCCACATTCTAACGCTGCACTCTCACAGGACAAAGGCCCCCACCCTGGTGAATGCTGAAGCAAGGAAAGTGGCTGGGGTCTATAGCCCCAGAGGCAGAGAAGATGGCTCATGAGCCAGAGGCAGAAGGCAGGGGGCTGCTATAGTCTCGACCCCAAAGACCACAAACTGTGAGTGGCTGTGGGTCTCTACCCCCATCTTCCTAGGAGCCTGAGTGGCTCAGCTCTGCCAAGGTCGTCACAACCAGGGACCAACTCCCCTGGGGAAGTGCATGACCCACCTCGGACCGTGGCAACCTCCCACAGGACAACGCCATGGAAGCACTCCCCATTCAGCTCAGTGGCGTTTGTGGTCACCCTTGGTCTTCTCAGCACAACTGAGCCCTAATAAGCAGCTCTGTGCGCCTCCTTGTTTCTGGGTGGAAAACAGACACTGGAGAGAGACTTACAAACTCGGTGGGCCCCTGGCAGAAGTGGAACACCAGGTGCTGCATGAGCAAGTGAAAGAAGGGGAAACCACCCCGGACGTGGCAGGTCCAACAGCTTACACTCCTGCGATTAGCCTGAGTCTGTGCACTTTAGGAGCAACTATAGAATTTGAGAGCAAGTGCACGCTGGAGCAAGGGAAGATCTGAGTCCAAGCTGACTGTGCACTGCCCACAACAGGTCCAGAGGCCTTCCTAGATATGCCGGAGGACATTCTGAGTGGGCAGCTCAACTGGAGCAGGTAGAAGGGGGAAGCACGTGGACACTGGACAGTCCTCTCACGTCTACTCTCTGTATATCCCTCACCTCTTTTCTCCTTTTATTTTTCTCATATTGTCTTAATATGGTTCTTTATTACTCCTTTAATTTTTATTGTTTATAACATAATTTTTCTTAAAAAACACTTAGTTTTAAATAAATTGCATGCATTTTATTTTTGTTGTGATGTTTTGATTTTGTATTTTTGAGAGTAATATTTTCCATGTTTTTGATGTTTGATTTTTGATCTATTGCTTTTAATCCTGTAGCTTTGAGAGTCTAATATATAGTATCCATTTTCACTTAGGGGTTTATGTATTGGCTTGATTCCTCTCTTCACTTTAGAACCCTCGATTTATCCTTCTTTCCCCCTTTTCTTCTTCCCTCCTCTTCTTTTTTCAATATAAGTATGTGAAACTCTTTGGATGTTTTTGCCTATTAAAAGTTGTTTCACCATTAATCCAGGGTGCTTGTCTTCTGTGCTGTGTGACCTGTGAAGCCTTGATGTTGCTGTTAGTGGATAGGCCAGAACCCCAGAGGCAGACTTGACTCCAGGACTCCCTGTCCATCACCAACTCCCAGAGTTCACTCAAACCCACCTCCATCAAGTCGGTGATGCCATCCAGCCATCTCATTCTCTGTCGTCCCCTTCTCCTCCTGCCCCCAATCCCTCCCAGCATCACAGTCTTTTCCAGTGAGTCAACACTTCGCATGAGGTGGCCAAAGTATTGCAATTTCAGCTTTAGCATCAGTCCTTCCAATGAACACCCAGGATTGATCTCCTTTAGAATGGACTGGTTGGATCTCCTTGCAGTCCAAGGGACTCTCAAAAGTCTTCTCCAGCACCACAGTTCAAAAGCATCAATTCTTCAGCGATCAGCTTTCTTCACAGTCCAACTCTCACATCCATACATGACCACGGGAAAAACCATAGTCTTGACTAGACGGACCTTTGTTGGCAAAGTAATGTCTCTGCTTTTTAATATACTATCTAGGTTGGTCATAACTTTCCTTCCAAGGAGGAAGCGTCTTTTAATTTCATGGCTGCAGTCAGCATCTACAGTGATTTTGGAGCCCAAAAAATAAAGTCTGACACAGTTTCCACTGTTTCTCCATCTATTTCCCATGAAGTGATGGGACCAGATGCCATGATCTTTGTTTTCTGAATGTTGAGCTTCAAGCCAACCTTTTCACTCTCCTCTTTCACTTTCATCAAGAGGCTTTTGAGTTACCCTTCACTCTCTGCCATAAGGGTGGTGTCATCTGCATATCTGAGGTTATTGATATTTCTCCCGGCAATCTTGATTCCAGCTTGTGCTTCCTCCAGCCCAGCATTCCTCGTGATGTACTCTGCGTAGAAGTTAAATAAGCAGGGTGACAATATACAACCTTGACGTACACCTTTTCCTATTTGGAACCAGTCTGTTGTTCCATGTCCAGTTCTAACTGTTGTTTCCTGACCTGCATACAGGTTTCTCAAGAGGCAGGTCAGGTGGTCTAGTATTCCCATCTCTTTCAGAATTTTCCAGGGTTTATTGTGATCCACACAGTCAAAGGCTTTGGCATAGTCAATGAAGCAGAAATAGATGTTTTTCTGGAACTCTCTTGCTTTCTCCATGATCCAGCGGATGTTGGCAATTTGATCTCTGGTGCCTCTGCCTTTTCTAAAACCTGCTTATACAACTGGAAGTTCACGGTTCACATATTGATGAAGTTGGCTTGGAGAATTTTGAGCATGACTTTACTAGCATGTGAGATGAGTGTAATTGTGCAGTAGTTTGAGCATTCTTTGGCATTGCCTTTCTTAGACTCATCAAGAGAAAAAAGGGAGAAGACTCAATAAAATCAGAAATGAAAATGAAGAAATTACAACAGACCTCACATAAATAAAAAAGATCGTAAGAGACTACTATGAGCAACTATGTGAGAATAAAATGGATAACCCGGTAGAAATGGACAAATTCTTAGAGCAGTATACCTATATAAAACTGAACCACGAAGAAAGAGAAAATATGGACAGACCAATCACAAACACTAAAATCAGAACGGTAATAAAAAATCTTCCAACAAACAAAAATCCGCAGCCAAATGACTCCACAGACAAATCCACAGATGAATTCTACCAAAAGTTTAGAGATGAGCTAACATCTATCCTGATCAAACTCTTCCAGAAAATTGCAGAGGAAAGAAAATGCCCAAGCTCATTCTATGAGGCCACCACCACCAAAATCAGACAAAGACTCCACAAAAAAGAAAATTACAGGCCAATGTTACTGATGATCATATGCACACATTCTCAATAAAATTCTTGGAAACAGAATCTGAAAACACATTATAAAGATCATATATCACAATCAAGTGAGATTTATCCCTGGGATGCATGTATCCTTCAACAGATATGCAAATCAATCAATGTGATACACCATATTAACAATTTGAAAGATAAAAACCGTATGATCATTTCAATAAATTCAGAGAAGGTTTTTGACAAAATTCAATACTGATTTATGATTTAAAAAAATTCTCCAGAAAGTAGGCATAGAAGGAACATACTGTGCTGTGCTTAAATGCTCAGTCGTGTCCAACTCTCTGCGACCTCATGGACAGTAGCCCACCAGACTCCTCTGTCCATAAGGATTCTCCAGGCAAGAATACTGGAGTGGGTTGCCATGCTCGCCTCAGAAGAAACATACTTGAACCTAAAACAGGTCATATACAACAAACCCACAGAAAATATTATTCTCAGTGGTGAAAAACTGAAAGCATTTCCTCTAAAATCAGGAACAAGACAAGGGTGCCTGGCCTCACTACTATTTTTCATCATAATTTTGGAAGTTGTAGCCACAGCAATTACAGAAGAAAAATAAATAAAAGGAATTCAGATTGGAAAAGAAGTAAAGCCCTCACTGTTTGCAGATGGCATGATTCTTTACATAGAAAACCCTAAATATGCTACCAGAAAATTATTTGCACTAATCAGTGAATAAAGTCTCAGGATACAAAATTAGTACACAGAAATTTCTTGCATGCCTGTACAGTAACAATAAAAAATTCAAAAGAAAAATTAAGGAAACAATCCTATTCACCACTGCAACGAAAAGAATAAAATATATAGGAGAAAATTTACCTAAAGACACAAAAGACCTGTATGCAGAAAACTATAAGATACTGAAGAAAGAAATTAAAGATGACACAAATGCAGAGATATACCATGATCTTAAATTGGAAGAATAAATATTGTGAAAATACCTATACTATCCAAAGCAACCTACAGATTCAACTGCAATCCGTATCAAACTACCAACGGTATTTTTCGCAAAACTAGAAGAAACAAATTACACGATTTGTATGGAAACACAAAAGATCCTGATAATCAGAGCAATCTTGAGAAAAAAGAATGGAGCTTGAGGAATCAGCCTTCCTCACTTCAGACTATATACAAAGCTGCAGTTTTCAAGACAGTATGGTACTGACACAAAGACAGAAATATAAATCAATGGGAAAAGGTAGAAAGCCTGGAGATAAGTCCACACACCTATCTTTGACAAAGGAGGCAAAATATACAATGAAGGAAAGATCAACTCTTCAATAAGTGGTGCTGAGAAAACAAGACAGCTACATGTGAAAGAATGAATCAGAACACTTCCTAACACCATACACAAAAATAAACTCAAAATGAATTAAAGATCTAAATGTAAGACCAGAATCTATAAACCTCTTAGAGGAAAACTTAGGCAAAACACCCTTTGACATAAATCATAAAGGATCCTCTATGACCACCCCCTCCTAGAGTCATGGAAATAAATATAAATGAATGACACCTAATTAAACTCAAAAGTTTTTGCACAATGAAGGAAACTATAGCAAGAAGAGATAGCCCTCAGAATGGGAGAAAATAATAGCAAATGAAACAACTGACAAAGGATTAATCTCCAAAACATACAAGTAGTTCATGCAGCTCAATTTCAGGAAAACAAACAACCCAATCAAAAAGTGAGCAGTACGGAAACAGACATGTCTCCAGAGAAGACATCCAGATGGTGAGTAAATCTTGAAATGATGTTCAACATTGCTCATTGTCAGAAAAATGCAAATCATCTACAATGAGATATCTCACACTGGTACGAATGGGCATCATCAAAAAGTCTACAAACAATAAATGCTAGAGAGGGTATGGAGAAAAGAGAACCCTTTTGCACTGTTAATGGGAATGCAAACTGATGCAGCCACTATGGAGAACAGTATGGAGATTGCTTAAAATGCTAGAAATAAAATTATCATGAAAGTGAAAAGTTGCTCAGTCATGTCCAACTCTTGATAACCCCATAGACTATACAGTCCATGGAATTCTCCAGGCCAGAATACTGGAGTGGGTAGCCATTCCCTTCTCCAGGGGATCTGCCCAAACAAGGGACTGAACCTAGGTCTCCCACATTGCAGGTGGATTCTTTACCAGTTGAGCCACCAGAGAAGCCCATATGACCTAGTAATCCCACTACTAGGCAAACACCCTCAATAAACCATAATTGAAAAAGACACATGTACCCCAATATTCATTGCAGCACTATTTACAACAGCTAGAGAATTTCTTGATGATAGTGAAAGAGGAGAGTAAAAAAGCTGGCTTAAAACTCAACATTCAAAAAACTAAGATCATGGCATCCGGTCCCATGATTTAATGACAAATAAATGGGGAAACAGCAGAAACAGTGAGAGACTTTATTTTCTTGGACTCCAAAATCACTGCAGATTGTAATTGCAGCCATGAAATTAAAAGACGCTTGCTCCTTGGAAGAAAAGCTATGACCAACCTAGACAGCATATTAAAAAGCAGAGACATTACTTTGCTGATAAAGGTCCACCTAGTCAAAAGTGTGGTTTTTCCCGTGGTCATGTATGGATGTGAGAATTGGACCATAAAGAAATCTGAGCACTGAATAATTGATGCTTTTGAACTGTGGTGTTGGAGAAGACTCTTGAGAATCCCTTGGACCGCAAGGGACAAACCAGTCAATCCTAAAGGAAATCAGTCCTGAATATTCATTGGAAGGACTAATGCTGAAGCTGAAACTCCAATACTTTGGCCACCTGATGTGACAAATTGGCTCATTGGAAAAGACCCTGATGCTGGGAAAGATTGTGGACAGGAAGAGAAGGGGATGACAGAAGATGAGATGGTTGGATGGCATCACCGACTCGGTGGACATGAATTTGAGCAAGCTCCAGGGGTTGGTGATAGACAGGAGAGCCTGGCGTGCTGCAGTCCATTGGGTCACAAAGAGTCAGACAAGACTGAGCGACTGAACTGAACTGAGGACATGGAAGCAATCTAGATGTCCACTGACCGATGAATGGATGAAGAAACAATGGTATATATACACACAACGGAATATTACTCAGTTGTAAAAAGGAACACATTTGAGTTAATTCTATTAGGTCATGAACCTACAGCCTATTATACAGTGTGAAGTAAGTCAGAAAGAGAGTGACAAATACTATATATTAACACATATATATGGAATCTAAAAATATGGTACTGATGATCCTACTTGCAGGGTAGCAAAGGAGACCCAGACCTAAAGGACAGACTTTTGGTCACAGTGGGGGAGGGAGAAGGTGGGATGCTTTGAGAGAGTAGTATTGAAACATATACATACCATATACAAAATAGATGACCATTGGCAATTTACCGTGTGATACAGGGAACCCAAAGTCAGGGGTCTGTGACAATCTATTGAGGTGGAATAGGAAGGGAGGTGGGAGGGAGATTTAAGAAGGAGAAGACATGCTTACTATATCTGTGGCTAATTCACGTTGATGTATGGCAAAACCCATCACAATATTTAAAGTAATTATCCTCCGATTAAAAATAAAATTTAAATTAAATAAAACAAAACAAAAAGAAAACCACTCAATCTGGCGATATTTCCTTACCTGGATTGATGCCTTTATGTAAAAGTGATGTAAGTTACACAGACATATAATGTCTAATCTCACCGCTACCCTACAGCATCTTTCTCTGATTAAATCCATGGCACTTATTACATTTATCCACTGTAAATAGCTGGTGTAAGTTTTTACAGACCTATTGCAAATGGTTTCTGCTTTGCCAAAGCCTCAGCCTGCTCCCTCTTTGTTTCTTTTCTTTTTTACATTCCTCCCTTCTGACTCAATTTCTTTTTTTTTTTTTTTCAGCAAGGGTAGAATTTTTCAGACTGTTTTGTCAACAAATGGTTTTGTTAACTTTTAGTCCAACAGTCTGGTTCAGTTCAGTTCAGTTCAGTTCAGTCGCTCAGTCGTGTCTGACTCTTTGCAACCCCATGATTCACAGCACCCCAGGCCTCCCTGTTCATCACCAACTCCTGGAGTTCACTCAAACTCATGTCCATCGAGTTGGTGATGCCATCCAGCCATCTCATTTTCTGTCGTCCCCTTCTCCTCCCGCCCCCAATCCTTCCCGGCATCAGTCATTTCCAGTGAGTCAACTTGTTGCATGAGGTGGCCGAAGTATTGGAGTTTCAGCTTTAGCATCAGTCCTTCAAATGAACACCCAGGATTGATCTCCTTTAGAATGGACTGGTTGGATCTCCTTGCAGTCCAAGGGACTCTCAAGAGTCTTCCCCAGCACCACAGTTCAAAAGCATCAATTCTTCGGCGATCAGCTTTCTTCACGGTCCAACTCTCACATCCATACATGACCACTGGGAAAACCATAGCCTTGACTAGACGGACCTTTAGCTGGTTAGGTATGGAATTCTAAGCTGACAGTTTTTGTGGGTTTTTTCTTTTTTTTTGCCATTTTGAATATATTGTTTCATTATCTCTGAGCTCAGTTTTTGCTGATGAGAATATTTCCCTCTAAAGATAACCGCTGTATAGTAAATCATGGCAACCCACTTCAGTATTCTTGCCTTGGAGAACCCCATGGACAGAGGAGCCTGGCAGGCTACGATCCATAGTGTTGCGCAGAACTGGACATGACTGAAGTGACTGAGTGCAATTCTTCTCCACTGCTGTAGGATTATCTACTTATAGTTAATATCCTGCATTTGACTATGAGTCCTTCAGGACTTGTTACATTTCTTCATTATTAGCATTAATGCTTTTTACTCTACTAGAAAATCCTCAAGGTACTACAAAACTTCATCAAACATATCTCTCATACCTAGTGTCCTTGTTTTCGCCTTTTGAGAATTCTATTAGGCATTCTCTTTTCACTTTTAAAACTTCTATTATTTTTCTATTCATTATTGGAATTTCCTCAAATCCTAGTTCTAGGCCATTCTAAACCATTAAGTCCTACTTCAACTATATCTAATCTGCTGTTCTGCAATTACTGTTTTTTATTAACACATATATTTTTCACTTCCATTTCTTTTCCTCAAATCTTCATTTTTTTTTTCATAAAGACTTGTTCTTTTATTATATTCTTCCTTTGCCTCTATAAATATAGTAAGGGTTAATTTACCATCTCATTTTGGGTTATTCCATATCCTTTTGTGCTAAAGTTATCCTTCTTTTTCTTTTTCTTCTGCTTATTTTTCTTAGGGTAATTTGTTCCCTCATGTGGTCTGTAATTTTTACTGTGAATGCCTTTTCATAGTGCTTTAGTTTCTGTGGAAGTTCCATGAAAGTCCTGAGTTATTTAAATGTTCCTATAAAGGAGATCTAATTTCCTTTTTCCCTTGCCTTGCAGACTTTACCAGTTCCCAAGCAAATGTCTACCTTTATTTCTCAATTTGGGTTTCCACAATACTCCTATGTCATAAATCCACAACCTATAACACTGGCACAGATTTAAGTGACTCTGCATTGGCAAGGAAGTGCTTCCAGAATCCAAAAATACTCAGTTTCAAATCCTAGTCTTAGCAGAACATCTATCTTTTCCCATATAGATTCTAAAATCCCATTTCTAAGTCACCAGGGCTTATATCTGGAATAGACATCCCCACGTGCTAGCGCCATCAAACTGCATCCTTACCACACTTTCTTTGATGAAATCTGAGGACTTCCTTTTCTTTTCTGTACTTTACCTTATGCTTTACAAGTTGTTATATTTATGTGTTTATAATGGGAACAGAAAAGGGAGTCTCTGTATCAGCTCAGTCCCTCATAATCTCTCTCTCTCACTATTACACGGGAAAAAACTTCCAGTCTTCTTATGAACATTATTAATTGATTGCTTGACACATTCACATGGCACATGAAGCTCAACAGATTCAAAATAATGGTCATTCCTGTTTTCCCCATATTTGCCTTTAAAAAGAAAAAGATAATTTTCAGCCACTAAATCTCTTTAAGGTCACCTTTAAGAACACGCTCATTAACCAGAGTTGGCAGGTTCCTCCCTAGAGCGTGGGAACTGCCAGCCCAGCTCACGTGGACAGAGTGGTGCCCGCGGGCCCTTTTCGGGATGGCCACAGACGTATCCAAGTGCCCTCCTTGATTCTGGTCTCACGGCATGCCCTCATGTGTACTCCAGTATTGACTGCTGAAATGACATTCCTCAAGCAGAAATCTGATTGGGTATTTTTTCACTCTGAAAACCTTTAATGGCCTGTTGTTGTCTACTAAATAAACTTCGTATTCAAGCTCAGCAATCTGTGAAACCTCATCTAACTTTCTACCTCTCTTCCATTTCACAGCCTTAAAAGCTCCTATTCCAGGAAATATAAACTTCTCCCTGTTACCCAAACATTTCTGGAGGTTTCTCTTTACTGTGCCTCTGCTCTTTGTAAATTTCCTGCTCTCACTGAAAAGGCCACTATTTCTGATTATGTTTCCATATTTTTACTCATTTTTATGACTTCATTTTATTGACACCTCCATGAAAGTTTTACAAATAACTCCAGAGAAATTTAAGACAGTCTTACTTTAAAAATTAATGGGATTTATCTGTATTTCTCCTAAACACTTGGCATTTTTTACCACATAGTCACTATTTCTATACAAATTACTTCCCCAGTCTGCTGGAAACCCTTTAGGCTACTTTTTCATTTTTATATCCCACACAGCATCAGAAGACAAGACATGATATAAAATAATCAATATTTCTTAAATGAATTCATGCAAAATATGTTTAGTAAAGATGTCATTTTAACTTTCAGAATGATTTTCTACAAAATTCCCAAATTTTATAATCAACATAAAGCCTGATCCCAGTTCTTAACAGTTCAAATTCTGTATCCAGAAATGCCAGCAAATACTTGAGAGTTCAGACTTGGAATCATGTTTTAAACATTATTTAGGATGACAGAGTAATAAATAAATCACCAACGATATTGAAACCTATGGTACTAAAATTACAACAAACCCTGGGTAGAAATATGAGTTGTTTTATTTTTATTTGTGCTTAGTGAGGCCATTCATCAGTATTGTGCAAAATCATGATAAAACAGCAGCATTCAAGTTTTAACAACTTTACCTAGAAGAACTGAATCATGAAAAAAAATCAGCTAGTTAGGCCTTACCTAGGCCTACTTTCCCATGTTCCTCAAATCATCCTGGCAAAAAGAAACCAAAAAAAGCCTTTAATAAATGTCACAAATACTTGGAGCATAAAGAATCAACCACCGCTATACTCAGAAGAGAAAAACAATGTCAGTGTCAGGAATGATGAGGTGATATTTGATGTCAATGAAAGGTAATTAAGATATTTAAAAAGAGGAGTGAATTTGATGCAGCCATGCAGAATATATTAGCCTATAAGCAATACAAAACAGCATCTGATTATTAACAAGCCAATTATGAATAAATTTTGAGAGCCTACCATGCCCTTATCACTGTGGATGATAGATGAGATAATGAAGGTCCCTTAGTCTTGAGAAGCAATTCTGCTAAAATTCTCCTTTAGTTCTAAAAGGTGAATTTCACTAGAAATGACAAAACACATTCTTGCCTCAAAAGAGGCTATTTAGACGTGACTTCACACACACATAACTTATACATATTAACTGTAGCCAGGGATGTGTTATCTGGCACACAGCAGTGACAGAGTAATATGTAAGGCTAAAAAAAGTAGAACTCAAAACCACCATATGTACTAAAGAAAATCATTTTAGCAGATGTCTCAATTTTAAAGTTTCACATGCCATAATTTGGTAGATGATATGAATGCCTCTTCCAGGCACCAGTGGAAAGGCCTCAGTTTAACAATAGAAATTGGAAAGAAACTTTGACCAATGAGCTTCTACTTATAGACAATGGTGCCACCCACGTAAGTGAATTTCATTAGGATAAACTGGCTTATGGGAGGCACTGGCATCATTAGTCATGAGAAACACTGCCTGGCACTCAAGGTGTGTTTAAAACTCTGAGCCCTCAGCAAAAGGTTCATCACCCTACACAAAAAGGCTGCTATTTCAGGGTCAGGGTCTGTAATGACATTTTGCATTAGGTAAGGGAAGGACAGGAGATATGTTTACATGACCTAGATGGTTTGGTGAACAAACAAGTAGGTTGCAAGTTCCTGAAGAAATGTGTTAAATCAGTTCTTTCTCCAAGGGAAGTCCACGGAAAACTGACCATTTTGAGAGAGAATACTCTGCCCTGACTTCACAGCCATAAGAAACGGTTACCATCTTAAAGGTTAGAAATTATTCAGAGCTAGGCAACCGGTTAAAATTAACTAAGCACAGGAAGAATTTCCAAACATTGAGGGTCTTATCAAAACAATTGGTCGCTCATGTAAATGATACAGTTTTATTCAGGATTTAAAAACAGATTGGGTTTTCATTGATTTTTATGTAGATAGGAAGAAAGTAAGTGATGTGGGTGACAGATGAAGAGGTATGTAAGATATGCACCCTAGACTCATTAGAGTTTTATGAAAAGTCTGACTTCTCATCTCCTCCAAAATATGAATAAATACTAATCATGCCTTATAAAGAATTTAAGATGAAAGCAAAATGTTGTTACATCCTAAAACCGCCTTTGTTTTCCCACACTTCAAAGTTATCTATGGTTGTCTGTGTGCAAAGTCCCTTCAATCGTGTCCAACTTGGCGATCCCCCCATGGACTGCAGCCTTCCAGGGAAGAACACTGGAGTGGGTGGCCATGCCCTCCTCCATGGATCTATGGTCGTCTTTCTTACTTTAATCACTAATTTGCTTTTGATTCATTGTTCTCATTATTTTGTACCTCAGGTTTGTTTTTTTTTTTTTTCTGGGAATTTGAGAATAAATTCAGCAGTGACAGTTCACAATGAAATAATTTTTTTTGCATTTTTAAATTTTTTTAACAATGAATGAATAATTTTGTTTGGCTCCTAGGAAAAAAAAGTTACCAATCTACTTCTTTCAACTTTCAGTAGACTCAGACCTTCAGGAAGTTAATCATGGGTCAAATCATTCTAGATCACTTTATAGGAGAAGTCTAAGAGTTAATTGTGTTAAAACTCTCGATATGTCCAACTGCTGACTTTGTGAATTTATAACCTATTTATAAGTATCTTAACAACGAAATGATCAAGTCACCTTAGCGATGGTTTCCTTCTAAAATTAAATTTCCACAGGAAGCGGGAGCATGTGATTCCTGTGACTTCATTAAAGAGAAGCCGATACTCATTTCAAACAAAAGGGAATAAAAGCTGAAAGTCTTATGTGATAGACAAGAAAACTACTTCATATCTGAGGGATTTCAATCTTAAATACACAGCAAGAGATAATTCATTCAGTAAATCCACTGCTAAAAAAGAGAATGACTAAATTTATAACAGGCTTCTATTTTTCTCTTTTTAACATTTTAAAGATTTAGACAGATAAGAGAAAAATAACCTAGATGTTTTAAACATATGTGAAATACACACTAAGAAATGAAGTCCAAAATTTAGACCTTTCATTGCTCAGTCGCATGCAATGGATGAGCAGCAATAGTGAGCTGACTCTGCATTTTACGTCGGCGATCTGGCATGGTGTCTTTCCCAATGTACCCCAGATGTTACATAAAGTTCCAAGCATCTATAAAAAAACCTGTACATAGGCATGTGTATGTGTGTGTTTCCAGGAGGGGAGAAAACAAACAATAGACTTCATAACTTTAATAGAAGCTGCTATTTAGACCATATGAAAGTTTACTGTTTTATAGAAGCTTAAATGGCTTTAGTGAGCATTTATAAAACGTGTCCCGCTGTATGGCCTTTAAATCTGACAGCAGCTGGCACCATACATTTTCTGAATGATGGTCCATATTGATGCAGCTGTTGCCATAGTAACAGTGGCTGGAGCATCTACTTCAGGTTTGACTAGCTGAGCATGGCTTTTTCCCTAAAATGAGCACCAATAGCCTATGCCTTTTAATAATGAGTACCTACCTTCTATATTGCCAGTGAAAATAAGACCTAATTTAAAGTCTGTAAAAGTTTGGGGGAAAAGATAATTTTCAACTAGACAAGTAGTGAACTCACATCCATCCATTGAAAGGCATTATTTCTAAAAGTGACTAGAGTTTCAGAAAATCAAGGACTTGGACTCCAAAGGAAGAAAATCTACACTGGAAAACATGCATTTGTCTACAGTATAATTACAGTGTACTTTTGCTGACTTCATTTGGCTGTAGGTTAGTTCTCATTCATCTGTACTTCTATACCCATCTTATCAAATCTTGAAAAATTTCTTAGGTTGTAGCATGGTTAGAAGTTTCTTTATTGATAGGACAATACTAAATGTTTAGTATTTAGTACTAAACGTTTTATTAAATTTTATTTTATATATTGAATTTTATAAACATTTTATTAATACAATCAGTATTAAAGGAGATTTAGGGTTTCTATTAGCCTTATAAAGTTTGCCTATTCTATAAAGTGATAAAATCAGTTGTCATAAAATTTGTGAACATTCATCTTTCCACATTTCAAAAAAACAATCTTCCCAATTGAAATATGTGCCTTACTTCTCAAGGTTTTGTGTTCTTTCAACTTTTCAATGAGAATTATTTTACTCAATAGCCTATACTCCAAATATAGACGTATACTGAAACAGAAGAATAGCTTCTTCATTTTTCCCTTTTTTTAAAGGGAAGAAAATAAAACAACTTATGTATGTTTGAATTTAAAACTTGCAGGATGCTGCTCCTTTTTGATGGTGGTTATGTAACTTTTATATTTTTGGTTGTTATGTAACTTTTGCCTTAAAAACAAACATCCTTTATTTTCTATGGAAATAGATTATCTTGGTTTTTGGATTTTCTTGCATGCACTCTGCACGTTATGTAGACATGTTAGTTACAAAGTAACTTTATATCTTTAAAAAGTCATGCTGGAAATTTACTAAGGAGAAAGGAAAAGAAAAGGGAAGCAAACCAAAAAAATACTTAACTAGAGTGTAATCTAATTCTACTTGCTCTGCAAATGACCTTGATCAAATTCCATCCCTTTTCTAATCTCCTCACTCCAAATTGGGTCCACCTGTTTTCTCACTGATGACTGATCTTTCTTGCCACTCTGAACTTTGCTCACTTCAATCAAGGGAAGGACAACCAGCATGGAAGCCCAGGGACAGCATTCAGCCTTCTCTTACAAACACTATGCATTTTAAATTATGAAGATGATATGGCATGTTCATCATACTTCCATAATTATAAAAATAGAAAAGTAGCTAATGTGTTAGAAAAAAAACTTCTTTCTTAAGTAACAATGAATTTATTATACATTTCACAGACACAGATCTGGGTGTAGAGCCTGTCTGAGCGAGATGCTCTCCTGCTTGCTTGAAGGAGGGCAAAAACAAAAGCAGGTTTCCTTTCTCCTCTCCTTCACCAAATATGGTTGCTTTGGAGTCACAGAGAGAAGGCCCAGAAGTCAGCTGAATGGGTGGTATGATGAACCTACACCCCAGTGCAGTTCTCAGCTTTACATTTTACACATGATATTCAATTTCTCTACAATATATTCTTTGAAGAAAAAGCATGGTCCTTAAAAATGTTAAAAATTTGGAAAACATATTAAATGATTACTTTTCAAATGCTGCTATGAGTTTATACCAATCTATCCACTTACAGTAGGCTGAGATCCAAACAACACGGCTGCATTCGGGTAACTGGAAATCGATGAGATGAGTAACAATGTCAGCTGTGATACTGGTCCCCATGACCTCAAATGCATCATGCCCCACAGGCCAGACACACCCTCAGGATTCAGGTGATATTATCGAGGGAGTTATAGCAGTAACTATAAAATGATGGCCCCGATCACATAAGGTGCAAATAAGATACTCTATGTATATTATTACACGTGGTGAAACAATGTCAAAATAGTTCTTAAAGAGCTCTAACATCAGACATTAATGAATTAAATAGAATTTGTGGGATTTCATAATTACCCGCGTGCTGGAATATTCATGTGTCTTGCAGACTTAACGACCTCCTCAAACTTCTTCATACTTTCTTCAATAGAACAGTTAATGTTCTTCTTGCTAAAGGATTCAGAGGCAGCACCAAAAACAGATACCTCGGTTGCTCCTGCAGCAACCTGAAAAAAAGTAATTTAAAGGCAAAAGCTAATTAGTTTCAAAAACATAAGTGAGAGCAGTAGAAGCAATATTAATTATAAAGAAATACTTGTATTCTTTAGCATTCTGCTTAGAGTTTAAAATTAGATTTCTCTCTACTTGCTATATATTCTCTTTAGAAACGTAAAAATATTTTATAACAGGATAATTCCACAAACTACAACACTCATAAATCACAGAATATACAATGGTGGTATTCCAATTTAATTTTGCCTTTCCTAAAAGTTATACTCAGAAGTATTTTAACCCAAATTGTGGAAAATACCAGCATCCCAATAAAACCTCTTAACATCTATGGAAAACATTACTTTTAGACCATATATTTTTAAATAGAGGATAGTAAATGTTTTCTGGTTTTCTTCCTTCCTTATAATCCATCAGTAAAACATTTTTTCAAATTATCACTTGGATTTTGCCCCCAATTTTCTCCCTATATCTCTAGCTCCCTTCCACTGTTTCATTTTTTGACTTCGACAACTAAACCCTTGTGTGTCTAATTCCTTAACCCTCTTGCCAATTTTTGTTTGTTTTTGTTTCTTAGTAAATGTAGGTGTCATTTTTTACTTTTTATTCTTATTTATTTATTTTGGCTGTGCTGCATAGCATGAGGGATCCTGGTTTCCCATCCAGGGATCAAACCCACGCCCCCTGCAATGGAAGCTTCGAGTCCTAAGCACTGGACCGCCAAGAAAGTCCCCTCCATTCTAGCCAATCTTTAAATCCAAAATGTTGACCTAATCGATTCTCCTTTTTGCCCACTTTGCCATCTTCCTTCCTTCCTCCAGTCTTCCCAGAGACTTGTTGTCAAATGTCAAGCCTCCTACTTTTCCAGATGGATTCTTTTCTATCAATGTATCTCTAGCACCATGCCTAGATTGCCCTTCCTCACCAATACCCTAACACCTTAAGAAAACAAAAATTCTGTCATCTTTCCTGTAACACTGAAAAAAACATTGGCTTCCACTCCTCCATCCACAATACATTTTTAACCTTTAAAATAAGTCTATGGATTAGCAGCAATGTCCTACTCTCTAACACAGAGAACTATATTCAATATCCAATGATAAACCATAATAGAAAAGAGTATTTTAAAAGAAGGTGTATATATGTATAATGATCACTTTGCTGTACATCAGAAATGAATACATCATCATAAATCAACTATATTTCATTAAAAATTTTGATATAAATTAAAATAAAATTCTATTTATTGAACACCTACTCTGATCCCATGTTGCTGTTTGTACTTCACACACCCTATTTATAATCTACAATCTTCTAAACTAAGCATGTACTACACCAATTTACAGGTGCAAAAACTGTGGTTCAAAGAGGATAAATCTCTAGTAGGTAATCCCAAGGTTAGTAGAAGTTCTGGGGCCATGTTTTGGACATGAGTTTGCATAACTCCCAGGCCAAGATTGCTTCTATTACTTTCGAAGCTATCCTGAGGGTGTCCTTTCATATATTTCTCAGGGTAGGTGCATTTCCTGCTCTGTTATGACCAGATGACAGAATATTTACAATTTCTTAAATGATCTCTATCTTTATTTACAATGTAATAAAAAATTGCATTACTTTTTTTAATAGAAAAGTAGTTTCACAAGATATACTAACAGGTCATACCCCGACTAGGCCCCAGAACTTCAGCTTCATGCAACACAGTCACAAAAGTGAAAAATATCCATTAAAATCAGAAATAGCTGCTGCTTAGCTTTTACAATCGGAGAAGGCAATGGCAAGCCACTCCAGTACTATTGCCTAGAAAATCCCATGGATGGAGGAGCCTGGTAGGCTGAGTCCATGGGGTCACTCAGTCGGACACGACTGAGAGACCTCACTTTCACTTTTCACTTTCACGCATTGGAGAAGGAAATGGCAACCCACTCCAGTGTTCTTGCCTGGAGAATCCCAGGGACGGGGGAACCTGGTGGGCTTCCGTCTATGGGGTAGCACAGAGTCGGACACGACTGAAGCGACTTAGCAGCATCAGCAGCAGCTTTTACAATAAAGCCATGTAAGCATACCACCTCAAGTCTTTACTTAAAGCTTCACTGATTCTTCTAGTATGAAAGTGAAGGTCGCTCAGTTGTGTCCGACTCTTTGTGAGCCCATGGACTATACAGTCCATGGAATTCTCCACGCCTGGAGTGGGTAGCCTTTCCCTTCTCCAGGGGATCTTCCCAACCCAGGGATCGAACCCAGGTCTCTCGCATTGCAGGCGGATTCTTTATCAACTGAGCCACAAGGAAAGCACAAGAATACTGGAGTGTGTAGCCTATCTCTTCTCCAGGGGATCTTTCTGACCCAGGAATCGAACCGGGGTCTTCCTCATTGCAGGTGGATATGTATATTCACAAAAGTTTTTTGGCATATAAATTCCCAAGTTACCTTGGATTCGGAAAAACAAGTGAGAAGACAATAAAGAAAGCTGTTCGTTCCAGCGACAGTGCTTAGCTTGGTGAAGAGGATGGAAACAACAGCAAGCCCAAATGAGGTGACAAATACACTTAACTGCTACAGTTACATTAATAATTATAACACTGTGTTGAGAAGTGTTTA
Organism: Moschus berezovskii; assembly: GCF_049115385.1. NCBI lineage: Eukaryota > Metazoa > Chordata > Mammalia > Artiodactyla > Moschidae > Moschus > Moschus berezovskii. The sequence goes on along the minus strand of NC_142482.1, from coordinate 16,887,944 downwards.
TTTTGTACTCCTTGTTTCAGAGGGAAGCACAAAACATACTTTCAAAAGAATCTCACTGAAATGGACAACTGCATTTCTGTGTTTTAATTCTTGGATGTTAAACTGAAAGAGCCATTTGTGTGGAGCATCTGAGTCCCAACAAAGTCACAAAGTTATTGATCGCCAAGTACCCACATGAGTATAATAGCAATAGTGTTTATGCAGGATAGCAAGGGAGTCACGAATACACCATTTAACTTTGTAAAAATGTTTACAATCAAAAGCATATCAATTTTAGCAAAAATTAGTAGCACACTTACAGCACGGTGAAAACCCTGAAGATTAGGAGTAAGGACAGGATATCGAATTCCTGGATATTGATGAATGCCCTTCATCACTTCAGTGTGATCTGCCATCTTGAATACATAATAAGTTATATGGAGACATGAGACTTGGAATATTCCATTGAGCATGTTCTTAGTTTTCAGGAAGGTTATAAATATACAGGAAATTATATTCTCTCGATTCATGTTTGAAATAGCAAAACCATGTCAATATAGCTAATGATAAGTAATTCTCAATGTCATAAATACATAATAACTAGATCTGGATTTTATGTATTATGTAGCAGGATCTGGTTAAGTGACTGATTATAGGTACTCAGGAATTCTGAACTCTCATGTTTTCACTTGACTAATCTTTATTCTCTTCCTTTCATTTTATGGCCAAGCCTCCAATACCCCTGAGAGCAGGGAGAATGTGAATGGCAAAGACTGTGCATTTATCTTCCACATGGAAATTTTATGTCCAGATAATTTTCAACATGTGAAATTTTACAATGTTAAGCAAAGTGTAAATTACACACGTCCATTAGAAGAATTTAACGAGGCTGAGATCCTAGTATACTATTGGTTTGAGTTACTAAAAATCATAATGCTTTACGTAGTTCTATCCTTGAGTTACTATTTGTTCCCATAATGTGAACAAATATTAATAAATACAGTGGCGCACACAACAGGAAGTTCATCCTATCAAGACTTTATTTTCTATATTTTCTATGAATCTATTTAAGAAAAATCAACTTTGAATTAAAATATCAAACTTGCCAGTTCACCACAAAGTCTGTAATTTAGCCTCCTAGAGCAATAACTGATGGTCAAACTCCATAATCATCTTATAGGGAAATTACTGTTGATGTAACCACAAGTTCTGCATATCGAAGAATAACAAATTATGGCATGAACAATAAATATAAGGAATAATGTATAGACACCAAAAGTACACAAAATGAACATGGAGAAAGCTGTAAAAACATGCGCTAAACCAAAAGCTGTATCTTTGGTGTGGTAATGGTTGAGGGAAGACTTGTTTTTTTCTCTATATACCTTAGCTTATTAAAATAAGCATGCAGTGTTTTTAATTTAAAAGCAAATAAAACAGAATTAAAGTATAAATGCTTTTATTTACACAACTGTACATTTTTTAAAGGTGAAATATTACAATATTTACTCTTATTAGTCCATTGGTCTTATTGACTCTCAGCTAAATGCCAGTAGAATTCAAATACTCTGAATGACTATTATTTGGAATCATTCAATGAAGTTTTAAATATATTCAAAATTTTAAATTCAATATCTAAGATGTAAAAAAAGCATTTCCCATTGCCTGCCATCATGCCTGGTTGACACTTAAGCTTTCATTTTCATTCAATCCAAACACGTTTAATTCTGTGTAAAATGTGGTCCTTGGTCACTTATTTCTTAGAGATCACAGCTACCATCCCCTACCCCACAGCTGCACGTGTTACAAAGACCATCCATCACAGACACTTACAATGTATTAAAACCAAGGCGTATTTTATTTTAAGCCTATTTTACTTTAACCCAAAGGTTTATTGAACATTAACTATGTCCAAAGACCCACGCTAGGTCATGTGGGAAACATACATACAGGAAAGTAAAGTCCTTGCACTGAGTAATTTTCAGTATAGTTGAGGAGATTACGAAATGCACTAGGAAAAGTTCACTGTTCAAAGAAACACAGTAAGTCCCCTACACACGAATCTTCAAGTTGAGAACTTACAAAGATGTGAATGTGCATCTGCTTCCGAAAAGGAATCAGAACCCATGATGCCGACGTCGAGCGTGAGTGAAGCTGCGGCTTGCCCCCACCTCCTGTGGCTGACCATCCTCATCTCTGCCGTCCCCCACCTCTCCGAACGTCAGCCGCCCTTGTATGCCAGCTGTTGCGCTGCATTACTCTCCTTTTCAAGGTAAGATTAAAATGCTTTCTTTGTGTTTGCTTTTTAGGGTATTATTTGTGTGAAAAATATTATAAACCTATTAAGTACAATACTACAGAGGTGATGGTGTTAGGTGGGCACCAAGGCTAACTTCATTGGACTTACGAACAAATTGGGCTTAAGAACGCGCTCTTGGAACAGAACTCGTTTGTATGTAGGGGTTACACGGTACACTGGTTGTGAACAGAGCACAGTTCGTAAGAGTTCAGAATGGGGAAAGATGGGTAGGGCCTGTAATAGTCTAAAAGAGCATATGGGATGTGAACAGCAGCCCCTGCTATGAACATTATAATTTTTCCTAAATGGCCACAGCAGTATTTCTAAACCCACGTGTTCTTCTAGAACCCCACTGATCTCCATCAGGAGATGGATGCTATTACCTTCCACTGGAACCCAGGCAGGCTTGTGACTGCTTCAACCAATAGAAAACAGCAGAAATCATGCCATGTGACTTCTGAGGCTAGCTTATGAACAAGGACACAGCTTCCACAGGGCTTTCTCCTTGTGGGGAGCCACCATGAGAAAGTCAGCAGATCTGCACAAGAAAAACCAGCTTCTGCACAGCGGTCACAGGGAGAGGCCACATGAGAGACCCACGTATAGAGGAAGTGAGCCCCCATGCCAACATCAACCCTACCCCGAAGCCCTAAACTTGGGGTCAAAGGAGCTCCAGATGATTCGGCCTGAGGCCCCAGACATTGTAGACCACAGACAACTTTGTTCCTGTAACCTGTTCAAATTCCAAAGTTAAGATTTGATGAGCATAGCAAATGTTTATTGACACCACTCAATTCACACATAACTCATGACAAAGCCATAAAGGTGGAGAAATCAATAGGGTGTGAAGACGCGGAGACATGGCTGTAGGGTGCAGCAGCAGGAATACACTGTCTGGCTGGAAAAAACTTATCAGTAAACATCAGGGAATAGGTTATAATTAAGACAGGGGGCCACACATGGTGATGTATCTTGAGTTAAGCTCACGTGATACTAAAACTTCAGGATTTATTGTGAAGACACTAAAAAGCCATGAAGAGTGGCTGCTGAATCAGCAGAGGAAGCCTGGGAGAGATGAGCGCTTTAGAAAGATTCACCTGGGAGAGGTGCAAAGGGGAATCGGAAGAAAAGAGAGGCAGTTTCCAAGTGAGGAGACTGCAGCTTGTGACAAGCTTCACTGCAGAGAAATGGCACTAGGAACGGGACCCCAGAGACAAACCGATAAGCACCCAGAGGCTGGTGGTGTAAGGGACGCGATTTACTTAAAATGTAATCTTCCCTCTTTTATAGCTTCTTTTTAAAACAGTCAAGATCTGTGCACATTTCAACACACAGTTCTGACTATATACTCACGAATGTAGCCTTTGTGTCTGGGGCGAGAGTGTGAGCTCTGTGTCTCTCTCCCCGTCTCTGACTCTCCCTGTCTCTCGCACACGTACATGCACTCACAAATCCACACAAAGTGTCAAGCTCTGATTCCTAATTTCAAGCACAAAGAAAAGTCACTGCTAGTTTTAGGACACCGTAGTGAATGCTGATTGATATTATTAATACTTATGTCTAACTAGATGTCATATGTTTAAACATGTATGATATTTATATTAATGTGATAACAGGAATCAATAAAAAGTGCTTCTCTAACCAACACACAGTTAGAGAATAAAGTATACAATGCATTACAGTATGAAGGGTACAAGACAAATGTTAATCTTCAAGAAATTTAGGTCATATTGACATATAAGTGATTAATTCACTCTACAAGTAATTTAACAAAAATCTTGAATCTTTATGTAGAAAATTATGTAAGAAAACAATAACTTAATAGATATTTCAATTTGTAGAACTAGAAAATAAGCAGAGATGACAGTAACCAAATTCCAAATGTAAAACAAATTTTAGGTCATGAAAGCTAAACTTTGATAATCATTGAAGATACTTTAATGAAATTATGATAAATTAGAATCTATTAATTAGAATTAATTTGATTAATTCGAATCCAACAAATCAGAACATTTTTCTTTATAAAAATAGCCACAATATGATGAAGTCATTTAAGACATAATAGTATTCTCTCTAAATTTGGTTAATAGAGACAATTATGTAAAGAGCTTTAGGAAATTGTGATAGGATATAATTTTATTACAATGAATAAACTAGAGCAGGTTTCAATTAAAGGTAGAAAACCCTTGCTTTATTTTTTTACTCTTAGGGAGTTTATGTTATACTTCAGTCTTGATGTTATTTTAATGTCTAAAGTTTAACTTATTTAAACAATAATAGAACTATTCCTTTACAGTACTATTTTGACATTTTAACAAAACCTTTCTAAGTCTGGTTTGAATTAGCATATTTTTAAGATTTTGCTGTGACTTTTCATTTAAGATCATAAGAATTCCCATTATTTGGTTAGTAACAGGATTTGCCATTATCTGGCCACTGTGTGGGAATTACATCTCTCTGGCAAGCCATTCCAGTACTCTTGCCTAGAAAATCCCATGGATGGAGGAGCCTGGTAGGCTGCAGTCCGTGGGGTCGCTAAGGGTCGGACACGACTGAGCGACTTCACTTTCACTTTTCACTTTCACACACTGGAGAAGGAAATGGCAACCCACTCCAGTGTTCTTGCCTGGAGAATCCCAGGGATGGGGGAGCCTGGTGGGCTTCCATCTATGGGGTCACACAGAGTCGGACACAACTGAAGTGACTTAGCAGTAGCAGCAGCAGCAGCCAACCAAACAGAGTATATCACGGTGAATTAATTTCACTGGTATCCAAATTTTGATACGGATTCAGTCACAATATTTGTGCAACAATTTGCAAGCATCTTAAAGATATGCAGGGGGTCACATAATTAGGATGCAACAGACATACACTTAGAGATTGCATTTTCCCACTACTAACTCTCACGGGGTGATGGTATCTGGATACTCCTCATGTGTGTGCTCACTCACTTAGGGTGTCCGACTCTGTGCAATCCTATGGACTGTAGCCAGCCAGGCTCCTCTGTCTCTTGAACTTTCTAGGCAAAAATACTAGAGTGGTCTCCTTAGGGGATCTTCCTAACCCAGGAATCAACTTTGCACCTCCTGTGTCTCCTGCATTGGCAGGCAGAATCTTTACCATTGAGCCACCTGAAAAACCCTTCAGATACTCCACATTACACATATTTAGACATCTTACTAATGTTCTGTCATTATCTGAATACAATAATCTCTCCTAAATATTTATACCTTGAATATGTTCTCCAGACAACAGCAACAGCAAATGAATAGTTTGACCATTGTTAAGTGCTCGTTCAAATTTCCTGAGTGTATTGGAATTTCAAGATAATGCATATGAGTATACATTTTGCAAACAGACTATAAAATTTGTCATTGGGGAATACAGAATTTAATTTTAAAATATCATGAAACCTTTAAAATGAACTTTTAAAAGGCCTTCCAATTTTTGAATATTGACATTTCAAAAGGTTACACACTCAAAATATATTTAATATTATAGCATTAAAAATGAAGCAGAGGCAGACCATACACATATATTACTTCGGCTAGTAGTGGAAGATATGTGTGTGCATGTGTTTATGTGTGTCTGTACATATTAAAAATACAAAATAATATAATTACCATGTGATCTGAAGTTGTATGAAACACATAAGGAAATATTTTTCTTTGCATCCTAAACTAGAATAATGACCAATATTTAAGCTAACCCTTATCTAGGCCAAGTGTAAATAACTCAGGGGCCTTTTTTTAAAGGAGAAAAGGCCTTTTTTAAAAGGAGCAAAATCTAATCACTGGTGAACTTTTTTTCTCTTCCTAGGACAAGTACAATTACAAATATATCACACTGTAAAGTTCAGTAAATACCAAAGCAGCATTTACTATAAAATTTTTATGTAATGGTCTCATACACATTAACGACACATAATACTTTTAGCTTTATTATTTTTAACTCAGTAAGAGATGAGTCATTAAGGAGACTGCAAACTTCCTGAGTGGAGTTGAGTTGTTTTGCATCTTTAAAATTATTTAGTGCATCATGGTGGCTCCGGTGAAGATGAGGCAATTGTATTGTGTGATGGAGCAGAATTACTCAGATTTGAAGTTAGTACTGTTTTTAAATGGCAAGCGTGTTTAGAGTAGAATCTAAAATTCATGTAAGAAACAAAGGTAAGATACTCCCTCTTTAAAGAATTACCTGCAAAATTGTATAACTGAGCCATTTTTTTTGTACCCCTGGGTCTTGTAACCTAAATATAAAATTCTCCTTTGTCTCCTCTCCTCTCTGCCCTGGCAGTCCAGACAATAGGACCAAGTCAAGCATCACCAATGGTGAGCTTTAACCACTTTTCCTCCCTTCCCTCTACTCACTTGCTAAAGAGCTCAAACTGTTTCCCTCCCCTGCCATCAAATGGGGCTTCCTAGGTGGCACCATGGTAAATAATCCACCTGCCAGTGCAGGAGATGAAGGAAACACGGGTCCAGTCCCTGGGTCAGGAAGATCCCCTGGAGAAGGAAATGGCAACCCACTCCAGTATTCTTGCCTGGAAAATTCCATGAACAGAGAAGCCTGGCAGCCTACAGTCCATGGGGTCGCAAAGAGTCAGACGTGACACTCAGGCCATCCTGCACCTGATTCCTTGTCATCATGTACGAAGTAAAAGGAGGAAGGTGAGAAGAGGTAGGAAAAAGAAAACAAGATAACCAGGAAAGCCTAAGTAATTCAGAAGGCCATGAAGTCGGAGAGGGACGAGATAGGTCCAGGAGCTATGTTTTGGTGGTAATATTTCATATTGGAGTACAGTTGATTTACAATGTTTTGTTAGGTTTACAGTAAAGCAATTCTGTTATACATACACACACACACACACACACACACACATATATATATATATATATACATATTCTCTTCCAAATCCTTTTCCCATTTAGGTTATTACAAAATAATGAGTAGATTTCCCTATGCTATTCAGTAGGTCCTTGTTGATTATTTTATATATAAGAGTGTGTGGATGTTAATCCCAAACTCTTAATTTTACTCATATGTGAACCAGGCACACTTTGTTACTTGAACAACACTGTGTTCTCCAAGAATATTGGTGTAAATATCATCATATATTTAATAAATATAAAGTATATTATATAAAATAAAATAACAACAAATACCCAATAGCTGTTATTTAGTAGCTAAGCCATATCCAACTCTTTGTGACCCTGTGGACTACACAGTCCAGGCTCCTCTGTCCTCTACTATCTCCTGGAGTTTGCTCAAGTTCATGTCCATTGAGTCGGTGATGCTATCTAACCATCTCATCCTCTTCTGCCCCCTTCTCCTTTTGCCTTCAGTCTTTCCCAGTATCAGGGTCTTTTCCAATGAGTCAGTTTTTTGCATCAGGTGGTCCAAGTACTGGAGTTTCAGCTTCAGCATCAGTCCTTCCAATGAATATTCAGGGTTGATTTCCTCAGTGATTGACTAGTTTGATCTCCTTGCAGTCCAAAGGACTCTCAAGAGTCTTCTCCAACACCACAATTCAAAAGCATCAATGCTTTAGCACTCAGCCTTCATTATGGTCCAACTCTCACATCTGTCCATGACCACTGGATAAACCATAGCTTTGACTAGATGGATCTTTGTTGGTAAAGTGATGTCTATGCTTTTTAATGTGCTAAGTTTATCATAGTTTTGCTTCTAAGGAGCAAGTGTCTTTTAATTTCATGGCTGCAGTCACCATCTGCAGTGATTTTGGAGCCCAAGAAAATAAAATCTGTCATTGCTTCCATTTTTTTTCCCTTTATTTGCCATGAAGTGATAGGACCAGCTGCCATGATCTTAGTTTTTTGAATGCTGAATTTCAAGCCAGCTTTTTCACTCTCCTCTTTGACCCTTGTCAATAATAAAAAGTCTTGGTCATTGTTGTGAGAGAAAATAACATTCTTTCTTTCTTTCTTTTAACACGGCTGTGCCAGGTCTTATTTGCAGCATGTGGCATCTAGTTCCTGACCCAGGGTTGAACCCAGACCCCTTGCATTAGAAGTATGGAATCTTAACCACTGGACCACCAGGGAAGTCCTAAGACAGTCTTTCTTAATGAGATATCATTATTTTTTTTAATCAGGTCAATATACTTCATCCTCCAATATTCATAATATACAACTCAAAAACTCTTCTTAGAAGACGTTCTCAACAACCAGCTTGACTTCCACATCTGTTTTCTACCATAGCTCTCCTCTATCTATCTATAGTTACTCTTACCAAAGTTTGTATAATTTATACTGATTTATGTATTTCTCTTCCTGACTAAATTCTCTATGAAGACTTCACATAAAAGGGACATTTAATAATTGGTTGTTTAATTGAACTGAAATCTCTTCTCCTTGCCCTTTATTATAGTTCACAATCAATTTGAGTTCAATCCACTTTGAATTCTTATTCTCCACCAATTCTAAGATTTTATTGTTAGTTAATAATATTTTAATGATAAAGGCAAACATTTGCTTTATGCCGGTCTATAGGGCAGGTCTCTATGTGTTGAGATGCATGCATTATCTCTTTAAACACTTTTTAGCCATCCAATGAAAAGGACTGTTTCTGTCTAAGAAGAAATAGACAGAGATGGAAAGGATAAGGAAAATCACCCAGTAAGTGCAGGAGATGGGGTGAACCCCAAGCATGCTCTCTAATTCCTCCTGGATAAGTACATCCTCCTTATCCTCTAAATAGCTTCTCTCTCCTCCTCTTAGTCATTGCAAAAGTTTTTCTGCATCACAATGTCAAGAGAAGAGTTCCTAGAAAGATCTTACCCTCAGGTTAAACGGTTTTAAGAGTATGTGTTTTCATCTAACCCAGTGTCTCCTAAACTTGATTTATCATCAAAACTATTTGAGTTTCTTTGAGAAAAAAAAAAGATTTCTTGAACTCATCTGCACAGAATCTGTTCTGAATCTGTTCAGTTGAGGACCCAGGAATCTGTTGTTCCTAAAAATTCTCAGAAGATGTCAAGATATCAACAATTCTGGGAATCACAGTGGTTTCATTCTCAAAGACTGCCACTTAGGCTGGCGGGAGAAGAAATCAATGCATTCAAGAGGCCCTCAGTTCAATATGGGAAGTCTCACTTTATTTTATTCAGAGGTGACTCCAGATTTTGTGGATCTGAAATTATTGCAATTTGGAAGGGAACCTTTTTAAAAAATCTCTAATGTTAGTAAATTTTACTAAAACACATGACTAGGAAATCAATCCTAAAAGAAGTCAACCCTGAATACTCACTGAATGGACTGATGCTGAAGCTAAAGCTTCAATATTTTGACCATATGATGCCAAGAGCCATCTCATTGGAAAAGACCCTGATGCTGGGAAAGACTGAAGGCAGGAGGAGCAGGGGACGGCAGAGGATGAGATGGTTGGATGGCATCGCCAACTCGATGGACATGAGTTTGAGCAAGCTCAGGGAGATGGTGAAGGACAGGGAAGCCTGGTGTGCTGCAGTCCATGGGGTCATGGAGAGTCAGACGTAACTGTGCAGTTGAACAAAACAAGATCATATATGGAGATTCTAAATAAAGTTACATTAAGGGTGAAATTAAAACAATATTTTAGAGACTCCCAATACAGATGAAATTGCCTACCCTTGATCTTAGCAACTTATCATCAAGGTAGTTAATCTATCTGAAATAAAGGTTTCAGGGATTTGTTTTCCTTAACACTTGAGATCAGTTTGGCATAAACTGATTCTTCTTCTTAGTACAACCGAGAATATCTTATTCTTAGTATAACCATCATATTTCTGGGTAAATTTATTTTTTATAAAGTCCCTGCTTAATATACCATTTAAAATTTTGCCAGGAAAAGGATCTATAACCCTCAATAATATGCTTTGTGGAATAATTTCTTAGAAATATATTTGAAGGATTCCTTTTTACCCCACCATCGCCCAGGACAGCATTCAGATCTTCAAGAAATGAGCAGACAATATCAGAAGGTATTTGCCTACTGTTTCCACTGACCAGTGAGATATCCCTGATGGTAATACTTTTCCTTATACAGCAGGAGGGATGGATACAGGATGCACCATTTCTTCAACACATGCCACAGATTACTATACAAATGTCAATAATGTGGTTCCAGACCCTATAACTCAAAGCTCAATTTGAGCAGTAACTGCTCTTAAAGGTAACACATTCATAAATTCAGTAATGAGGAAAAAATGGGACTAGAGCCCTTCCTGACAACTGTGGGTAAAAACACTCTACCCAGCCATGAACAGCTTGTAGAATGGGTCCTCTAGCCCTGTCTCATTCACAGACTCTTTCCACAAACCCCATATATCTTAGCCTCAGTAGCACAGAGGAAATCTTGGTCTGCTTGAAGAAGTAAGACAGTTTTAATAAATCACAGTCTTACAATAATAAACACAGGAAATCTCTGGAAAATTGAACATCTAGTTTTATTTTTTTTTCTACCCAATACCCTGTCTTGGCTGCTGCTGCTAAAATGGTCTGACACCATACTCACAAAACTTCTTAAGTCCAGAAGCCTAAAAACTAATTTGGGCTGGTGTATAATTTCCTGTGTTTCCTTATTTAACATCATCTTTGTGTTCTAAGGGCCTCAGTAGCTCCCTCTAAGGAAAGGAATGCACAAGTTTCTCAAGAGTGATCTGAGCAAATAGCATAATGACCCCACACTCTTACTGTGAATGCCTGCAAGCCATTTTCATCATAATCTATTAATGCCTACAAATACTCATTTTTAAATTATAAAATAAATCCAATGCACCCAATGGATTTGTGTGTTATAAACTGGGAGACCAATGCTCCAGACAGACAAACCAGAATCACCTTATTCATTAACATCCCCCCCACCCCCCCCCCACCCCTCCTCCCACCGCCCCTACCATTTCCTAAGGCTAATGCATTAGTGATTCTTTGTTCGGGTCAATGACTTTGGGGACCACCCTCCTGGTCTTCCCATGTCAAAACAAGTCTCAAAATTCTCAGTATAATTTTCTTTTCATTCAACTGTGTTGTCTCTCATATATCATGCCTTTGTGTTTGTTAATAACACTGTCAACGGTGTTATTTCTCATGCATGGGTGCAGAAATGCTTTTTAAAATATTGTGCCTGGTTGTATTCATTCCGGATGACTGTAAATGGAGTTGCCCATCTATACTTAACACCTCTTCCTGGAAGCCCCTCTGCCCACAGTGGACAGCTGTGCTGATTAGAAGAGGGAAGACTGGGTTGTTTGAGGGACATTATCTTACTGGCAAAAAGAAAGAGTTGGAGCAAAAGGGTTCTTAATACCCTGGCAAGCAATGCCATCAGGACAATAGTCTATAAGATCAAACTGCAACAATCTGGCCTCATAAGGATCTGAAGATCCAGTAAGCAGAAGACAGACCTTGAAAAGACTGGATACACAACGTCTTGAACACAAACTGCTTAACATATTCTGATTACTAGGTTCTAGTTTATTACAGTTCATTTACAGATATCCACTTGATTTGAGTGATTTTATTTCCATTACCCTTCTTTACAATTGGCTTATTATACAGATAATGCTATCAACCACACAATATTCAATGTCTGAGTTCAACAAAGAATTCAATGCAGTGTTTAATAGAGACATCATAAAAAGCAGTGAATGGGTGAATAAATGAATAGAAAGAATCCAAGGCATAAAGAAATTAAAATACTTTGCCAAATCGTATCAGAAACAAGAGTCAGCTCTCAGACATTCTATTGGAAAATATGTATGTTGTTATTTCTAAACAGATACAGTGATGTCACTGAAAGCTCAAGAAAACCTGAAACCCGGAGGACTTGGGAAGAAATAATTACTTGGGGATTAATTATTAAAAGATGTGTTTCTTATTATAATCAGTCTTGACTAAGAAGGGTTACAATTTCTTGATGGTTCCACATCACAGCAGCACAAGGTGTCTGGAGTAAGCAGTATTTTCTCAAGTTGTTAGCATGGATTTGCTTCAATATGTTGATATTTCAAAGAATGGTTCATTTAGTAGTTTGAAAAGCAAACAGGAATGTAAGAGCCTAGAACAATTAAAGCAGCATAACTATAACCTATGAACTTTTGCCATTATAAATTTGATCCTGTCCAAGATGTTTATAAAACTAACAGCGTTCTGCAAAAGAATGTCCTATATTGACAATGAACAAACAGCCAAAATTCATAGACCTTACAAAATATTCTATTATTCTAAAATTTCGAATTAGCATTCAATTTGATAAATGGGATATTTAAGATAAATGAATTTGGATAAAATTTTTAAGCATATGAAAGTAAATGCTTTATATTTACTCTAGGTGAAAAACTACACATTTATATTCCTTTTACTTTATCAAATGTGGAAGAAGTGAAATGTTAACATATGTACGTCTCATTAATGTGTAAGTTTGAAACATGAAACTTATCTGCTTCTGAATATGATGTTTGGAATGTAATGCTACTTTTAGCATTCAGTTTTATCTAATTTCCTATGTTCACTACATATTATTCCTGTAGAACTTTCCAGCAATTTAACCAGGCAATATTAGATCAGTATGCATGCCATGTGTGTTTGTGCATATCTAAAAATTAGGAAAAAATCTTTTATTCTTTTTTTAAAATTTAACTGGGATTATAATTCTTTATAAACATATCAACAAAATATGTCTGTTAAAACCATAATCAATTTAAAAATAATTAGTATAGGTTTCATTTTCTGTGTTCAATGTACAAGGATCATGAATTTTTAAAAACAAGTGCTGCTGCTTGGCAGCCTTAAAACTGATGATTGAAACAGTCCACATTTAATCTTAACACTTTAAACCTGGTTTTCACTAATGGCCGTGACTCATCCCATGAGAGTGCCAACGGTGACACAGGAAGCGCTTGAGTTCCTGGGAGCCTGGTCCACAGGATAAATTGCTTCTCTTAAAGTGGATGTAAGTGGCTTAGTCAGGAGTCATACCAATGGAGTTAGTTTACACTAAAATAAGACTGACAAACTAATCAAAATAATGGAGAAAATACCATTAAAAAGTTAGAATCCAGTCTTTCTGTGCTGAACTGTATCTCTATTCAGCTTTTATGTAATTTTATATGCTAGACCTTTCAAGCTGTTGATGCACACTGATAAGTCTACAAGGCCAAATTTTAATGTTAATCACAGACAAAAACAGAATTTTCATATGATCAAAATGCCTTGGAAAGTTTCTTTCATAGATTAACAGAGAAAATTTGATAGATTCAAATAAATAAAAAGTGAGATAAAGTATTTGAACATTTTGGGTCCTTTTTTATAAATCTAGGAACCAAAAAAAGACAAATTGTTAGTAATTGATAAGATTAAGTCATTAGAAAAACAGTGTATGCTGAGCATAGTAAATGTTTGAGCAGAATCATAGCTTTTGTCCTCATGGAGAAAAAGTAAAAAAAAAAAAATATTGAATTGTACCTTCAGTGTGAAAAAAATAAAATCTAACTAGTAGAATTGCAACATTATTGCTTTTCATTGTAAGCTTTGCTTTTTGCTTTGCACACAGAAGTGGAATTACATCATAGGTAGAGAATAAGTTACTGGTGAATGCCAAGTAATATGTACAAGGCTAACAACTCGTTTGCCCCGTTTTTTTTGCAAAGTAAAAATTGAAAGCAAAGTAAAAAAGAAAAAAATATTAGTGCCCACAATACTAATAAATTTTTTTAATATTTCTGATTTTTTTCCTGAGACAAAAGTGTTTAAAAAAATCTGTGAATATGCTTTACGCAATCTGCATACCCTCTGTGATAACAGTGGTGAATAAGGTGACCGGAGGATGAAACAACTTTAAAACGTTGCATTTCAGGTTAATCACTCCAGTACCAACCTGAATCCCACATGAGGCAGCACAGTTGTCTATTGGGAGTGAACAGGAGTCAGCTAAGTACTAGCAGCCCTGAGAGTGCCAGAATCTTTAGGAATTTGGGGGTTTCAGAATGCAGAGCCTGGTTTTCTCTCAACTCTGTTCTTTCATTATTCATAAGGAAAAGCACAAAAGTAACTAGATTAATTATTAGATCATTTTTAAAGACATAAGTGTCACAGATTAGAAAAGTGCTCCAAGGATATCCCCCTACACGTGTGTCCCTCTGCAAAACCCCACCCCAGGCAAGAGGTGGCATGGATCCCTCCCCTTGAAACTGAGTGCCTTTGTAGCTACATCAACTCATACAGTATGGAAAAGTGATGCTAGAAAATTTATAAGGCTTGGCTATAAAGGGCATACCATTTGTGCTTGCCTCTTGGAACCTCTGCAACTCTAAATCACCATGTGATAGATGTAAGGCTGCCACACTGGGAGGAAATCCAAACTAGCCTATGTGGGTGAAAGGGCTCCTGTGACCCCAGGAAATGGGAACTGCGGTCTTATAAATTTCATCCTCTCTGGGCCGAAGGCAGAGGTCAGCTCCTCTGGGAAACATGGATGAGACTCACAGAAGATGAAATTACCCTGCCAGGACACTGTGCCTTATAAACAGAAGAGTTTGGAAGCTCTCCCCAAAAGCTCTTCACACAAGCCCTGCCACTTCCCCTCTCGCCCTGGATCTCTCTCTCCTCTCTCTCTTTCTTTTTCACACACACACACACAATTTCTCCGTTCAATTACCCCCTTCCCTGCCTCTTCCCCACTCAACCATTCCCCTCAGAAAAAGCAGAGCAAGGAAAAGCAGCCAGGGGGCGCTCAGGAGCAGAAGCAACAACCACCCGCATCTCATCCAAGTACATCTAAATCTTAAACTTCAACCCAGTAAATGTGTTTTCATTCCTAACAAAGAATTAATTGTCTCACACACTAAAAGGAGGCCAGGGAAAAGTTTACACATTCCTTCTTGCTTACACTGTGTTTGGGCCATATTTTTAAGTGTTAGACTGATTTGTAAATAATTGTTACAGACTTTTATGTGTATTTCTTTCTACTTTTATAGAGAAAAGCTATTTCTGCCCTTTACTGACCCACCTATTCCAACAGTTAAAAATTAATTAAACAGGGAACAAATATTTATAACTGAGAGTTTGCATGTGACAGATATAAACATACAGTGTCTTGTACCTTTCAGGCATTCTTATTTTTAAATAAATGGTATTCACTCATATGAATGAACATGTTTAAAACCAAATGGCTACATTAAAGATAATGGAAAACTCAAGTTCACTTTCAAAAATTATTGCATTTATAATGATTTAAATGGCTCATTACTGAGAGTTCCATTCCAAAGTTTCAGTAAACCCGTAGAGTTTTATAAACACATTTTTTTCCTACTGTTACCGCTGTTCACTCTACTGAAGTAAGGAGCTATGTGGACTCATTTCAAATGTCCTTAGATTATATGTCACTCTAAGGAAACCCTTTTTCCAGATAAGTTGTAAAGAACATGTATTTTTTAATGGCAGGTATTTTATCATTTCTGGCCATTGAGATTATAGGTGTGGGATCCTGTTTTATATGGCAGCCTGCTACCGTGGAACTTTTCTTTCAGCTGCTTTAGTTAGAAAAACTGCTGCCAAACAAAACAGTAGGAGGGAAGCTGTAAAAATGCTTTAAAATGCTAAAAAAAGAAATAAGTGAGCAAGCAGCAATCTAAACATAAACCAGAGGACTCTTCCCATGACCCACGTTTAAGGGAAAGAAACAGAAGATGCAGAGAATTAACAGTATACCAATTTCAAGACACACTCAAGATCTTTAGAAGAATTAGAAATTATTCAGACAATTACACGTAAGCTGGTACACTAAATTCATCCCGACACAAATCTCAGACGTTCTTTTGAGTTAGACAAGCCTGGTGTCATGATATTTTCTCAAAAAAATGAGAAGCTATAGAACGTGGGAAAATATGTATTATATACAGGTAGATGTGCAACTGAGTCCCTATGCAACATACCTGAAACCAACACAACACTGCAAATCAACTACATGTCAATAAAAATAAATCGCTTGAAAAATGAGAGGTTATAATACAAAACATCAAACCTATAGTCACTATAGGTCATTTCTCTTGATTTAAGGCCTTTTTCATTAACATTAGAACAATGAAATCTACAGAGTTACATGATGAGATAACCTCCGACAACAATAACGGAAATGCCAATGCAGGAGACATAAGAGACATGGGTTCGATTCCTGGGTCGGGAAGATCCCCTGGAGGAGGGCACAGCAACCCACTCCAGTATTCTTGCCTGAAGAATCCCATGGACAGAGGAGCCTGGCAGGCTAAGGTCCCTGAGGTCACAAAGAGTTGGACATGACGGAAGCGACTTAGTGTGCGTGCACAAACACACACACACAACAACATCAACAGAAAAGGCTCCATCACACAAACTTAGCAAAATCTAGAACCCAAACATCACTATGGGAAATCAAATTGCCAAAATGGTATGGTCTCAGCCCTGCCCTTTGAAAAACTCTTGATGTGTAGTAATAAGTAACCAGTATACCTTTGAAAGTTCAATCTGATATTATCTTTGATCCAGGCACATTGTTCTTTTATAGACAGAGCAGTGATTTATTTAATACAAATATTCCTTTTTTTTTTTCTTGGTTTGGAATGTATGTAACCAGATGAGTATTAAAAGTGAAATATATAACATATTCTTTAATATTTGAAGGATAAGTATCTTTAATTTTTCAGACTGGGGTCCAATCCAATATTTAAACTAAACACATTACTTCAATCTTTAAGAAAAAGGCTGTTTATCCCAGAGAAAGCAACTGACTTAAAAGGCACTCAGATAAGTTAGTCAATCGTTTGTCAGTCAGACTTTCACTCAGATAACACTGGTGAGCGTAGTGGGAGCCAGGTGCCCTGGGCTCCAGCCACCACAGGCAGGGACCCACTCATGGGCTTTATGCATAAACCTGTCTGTGCTGAAGGCATCATTGCTGGGACTGCCAGGGTTCAAAGAGGCT
Source organism: Moschus berezovskii (assembly GCF_049115385.1). Classification (NCBI taxonomy): domain Eukaryota; kingdom Metazoa; phylum Chordata; class Mammalia; order Artiodactyla; family Moschidae; genus Moschus; species Moschus berezovskii. Next base: position 16,870,711 of record NC_142482.1, on the reverse strand, counting down.
CAGTCACTTACTCCAGCTCCAGGCGGAGTCCAGACTGGACACAGTGCAGAGGAGCCTCTGCCTCCTCGCAGCTGTCCTCACAGGCCGTGTGGGGAATTCTGTCCTTTATCCAGTAATACTTTGAGCCAAATGCTGAGTTCATTACTTCTCAACAGGTTAAGTCCTGAATCCACCTCAGAACCAAGCCCAGAATGAGTCATATTATTTTATGGTCTTCTCACAGGCGTCTACTTCCTGTGAGACCAGAAGGCATTTTCCCATGACTGCTCACAGAGGGACGGCCCTCCCTCTGTTTCGCTCCTTTGCTCTTGCAAGGAGCTGAGTAAGAAGAAGAGTGGCCTCCGTGCACGGGGCTCTCACCTCCTTCTTCTCAGTGGCCCTGGGTGTGCCCCAGATTAGGCTCAAGAATGACCTGCCAAGCAATTCCCAGTGTAGTGGGATGAAGTAATTTCCTGAACATCACCATGGTCTAGAGGCAGCTTTACAAAGCCATTGGGAAATGACAGTCTCTTGAAGAGATACTGATGTAGTTGGAGGCTATCTTATCATGTCGGGCTTCCCTGATTGCTCAGTTGGTAAAGAATCCACCTGCAACTCACGAGACCCCCGGTTCAATCCCTGGGTTAGAAAAATCCCCTGGAGAAGGACCTCTCTAGTATTCTGGCCTGGAGAATCCCATGGACTGTACCGTCCATGGGGTTGCAAAGAGTCGGACATGACTGAGCAACTTTCACTTTGATTTATCTCTGAAGATTTCATTGTTCTGATGCTAATGAAAAACACAAAATCTGAAACATCATCTTGGTGGGTCATCATTAATGTTACCTGTCCTTCCTAAACTTTAAAGTTATACCAGCCTATCTAGTTTCTCTACAACAATAATCAAATACATGAAAAGAGCACTAACTAAACAAAATACATAAGCAATGTCAATGAAGACTTAAAAGATGATAAAAAGTGTCACATGATAGTAAGTAAAATAATAATAGCTCACAGTTTGCAAAATGACAATGTCAAGGAAATAAGGCTAGTCTCATTAAGCTGTTTGTGTCTTCCTAAGGAAATTATCTATAGCCTTTGTAACACAAGATCAAATACACAAAATTTAAGAGTCACTTGTCCATATCAAAGGATGGAGTCATGTGTTATTATTATTTCAGGCTAACAGGTTCATTATTCATTTCATAATATTTATTGAGCACCTACTTACTAGGCAGCAAGCAATGGGGGCACAGTGACAGTCAACAGAGACACAGTCAAGATTTCTTTAGCCCTCGTAGTCTGGGAAGCAGATCCTGAGACAGCATTTATAAAATATATATATGATTATAAATGGTGGCATTTGGGATGAAGAAAAGTCAGTTTATTTTAAGGATACATAAAGTAACCCTGATATTTGAATACCAAAGCTGTGAAAACTGATGGATTACTATTAATAATCCTATTCATCCTTTTGTGGTCTCTGTTGTTTCCAACACCTTAAAAAGTACTTAAAAGCTTTAAATGTTTGAAGACTTTTACACCATCTTGTTATAACTAAAAAGCAATGCAAAAACTGAGATCTACATAAGAAAGCATAAATGAAGCACGATTAGATACAGAGGCAGGACATGAGCAGGAACAAGAGGCAGTTTGGTTTGGTGGAAGCTTCTGCAAGAGGAAGTAGGGCCACGCAGAGACCTGAACCCCAGGCCAGGTTCCCAAACTTTTTCAGCAAGGAGAAGGGAGCTTATAAAGAGCTGAGAATGTGAGTTTGAAGAGGCTGGTATTTCTGGGAGGTTTTCTTGGAAACAATGGGCAAAATGCAATAAAGGGAGAGACAGTGCTTACAAATATCATTTAAGAGAATATGCCAATAATTAATCCATAAGGCTATGGATTACTAACTATTATTAGGTATGGACTACTAATATCAGTCCATAAGGGTATGGATTACTAACTCATCCATGGAGTTGAAAAATAAGAGATAGGTATAGGCTACATAAAGGCAGAGACATTGCTTTGCCATTAGTATGTATGTATGTACGTATGTGAAGAGACATTACTACATAAAAGCAGAGACATTACTTTGCCAACAAAGGTCCGTCTAGTCAAGGCTGATTTTCCAGTGGTCATGTATGGATGTGAGAGTTGGACTGTAAAGAAAGCTGAGCACCAAAGAATTGATGCTTTTGATTGTGGTGTTGAAGAAGATTCTTGAGAGTCCCTTGGACTGCAAGGAGATCCAACTAGTCCATTCTAAAGGAGATCAGTCCTGAATATTCATTGGAAGGACTGATGCTGAAGCTGAAGCTCCAATACTTTAGACACCTGATGTGAAGAAATGACTCATTGGAAAAAAACCCTGATGCTGGGAAAGATTGAAGGCAGGAGGAGAAGGGGATGACAGAGGATGAGATGGTTGAATGGCATCACCAAATGGACATGAGTTTGAGCAAACTCTGGGAGTTGGTGATGGACAGGGAAGCTTGGCATCCTACAATCCATGGAGTCACAAAGAGTCGGACACAACTGAGCGACTGAACTGAACTGATAGGCTATATTGAGGAGGAAGAATTTTGGGTCAGTAACTGACTAGATATAAAAGACTCTTGAGAATTCAAATCCAAGATTCCGAAAGGAACAATGGGCTATGAGCATAAAGTAGGATCAACAATAAGTATGGTTTTGAACCCACTGAGTTTCAAGTGCTAATAGCATGTCCAGCTGAAGCTTGTCAGGACAGAACTGGAAACACAGACTTGTCATCCTCTCAGAAGTGACTGTTGATATTGGAAGAGTCAGAAAAGAGGAGAGCAGAGGCACGGGAAATTACTAAAGGATCTCGAGGGAACTTGGTGGTGGGGAAATTTTGTTGGGAAGCCAAAAGGAGCTTCAGGGTGGCAAGTGAAGGAGGATTGAAGAGGAAACCAAGGGAACAGAATGAAAAAGTAATCAGCGAAGTTAAGTTCTGGGGAGAGACTAGGGGACCCAAGGAATAAGAACAGGGTTCAAGGAATCCAAGGATCCAGGGAATGAGAACTGGCCTGGGAAGGGAGAGGGGTTCACTGTTTGCTAATTTTTAATCACATTTCAAACATCAGAGCCAAGTCTCAGAAGTGATGGCTGCTTCCATACGCCAGCCAGCTCTGGATAAGACTATATCCTCTTCAAGAGAAGATTCCAGATGACTCCCTTTTGTCTTTGATGAATCTATGTATTTTCATCAATTATAGGAATATATATATAAACTAGCTGCCAGCTATGGGGTCGCATAGAGTTGGACATGACTGAAGCGACTTAGCAGCAGCAGCAGCAGCAAATATAAGCATTAAAAAAGAGTGCATATCTATTATACATTTCTCACTGCTTAAAATGGGATTGTATGGGGACGGTGTCAGGCCACACTTAACATTACTTCCTTCTAACAGACAAAACTGGTAAATCAGCTGGAGATATTCAGATCACTCATAAAGTCAGTAAAATGGTAAGTTCCAGGAGGTTATCTTAGAAGCAATGGGTGAAATGCATAAAGAAGGGAGAGATAGTGCTTACAAATATCATTTAAGAGACTATCCCAATAATTAATTCATAAGGTTGTGAGTTACTAACCCATCCATGGAGTTGAAAAAAGAGACAACCATAGGCTACACTGAAGAGGAAGAATTTTGTATCAGTGGTCCCTTGGACTGCAAGGAGATCCAACCAGTCCATCCTAAAGGAGATCAGTCCTGGGTGTTCATTGGAAGAACTGATGCTAAAGCTGAAACTCCAACACTTTGGCCACCTCATGCGAAGAGTTGACTCACTGGAAAAGACTCTGATGCTGGGGGATTGGGGGCAGAAGGAGAAGGGGACGACAGAGAATGAGATGGCTGGATGGCATCACCGACTCGATGGATGTGAGTCTGAGTGAACTCCGGGAGTTGGTGATGGACAGGGAGGCCTGGCGTGCTGTGATTCATGGGGTCGCAAAGAGTTGGACATGACTGAGCAACTGAACTGAACTGAACTAACTAACTAGATATAAAAGACTTTTGAGAATTCAAATCCAAGATCCCCAAGGGAACAGTGGGCTACGAGCATAAAACAGGATCAACAATAAGTCTGCTTTCGTAAATGGAAGTAAACAGAAGGCAGGACCCTAAACTGCTATTGAGAGTCTTATCCCCTACTTATTGTATTGGACCATACACTCTTGGATGTTTAGGATGAAGTTACAAACAGCTTTTAAACAATTAAGTCCAAATAACTTTTTAGGACTTAATAGGTATATTTAATTAAAGATGCTTTTTACCTAATCATATCTAAGTGTATGGGCTTCCCTAGTAGCTCAGTTGGTAAAGAATCCGCCTGCAATGCAGGAGACCCAGGTTTGATCCCTCGGAAGATCCCCTGGAGAAAGAAATGGCAACCCAATCCAGTACTCTTGCCTGGAGAATTCCATGGACAGAGGAGCTTGGTGGGCTACAATCCATGGGATTGCAAAGAGTCGAACATGACTGTGTGACTAACTTTCACTTTCACTTTCAAGTGTATGGACTAATATTTTATAAGAATACAGAAAACTGGTAATTATATCAAGTTAATATCACAATGTATATCTCGCTGTTCACTAAATCGTTCACTAAAGTGAAAAGTACTAGTCAGTCAGTCTTGTCTGACTCTTTGTAACCCCATAAACTGTAGTCCCCTAGCTCCTCTGTCCATGGAATTCTCCAGACAAGAATACTGAAGTGTTTAGCCATTCCCTTCTCCAGAAGATCTTCCTGACGCAGGGATGGAACTCAGGTCTCCTGCATTGCAAGCAGACCCTTTACTGCCTGACCATCAGGTGTATGAACTAAAATTTCATAAGAATATAGCAAACTGGTAATTATATCAGGTTGATATCACAACGCATATCACGCTGGTCACTAAATCTTGGCAATGTTAGATTAAGAATCCAGTTAAGGAATTACGGACTTACATACCTGTGGTATCCACCTGGAAGACACAAAGCTTGTCACTTCTATTACAGACAAGCCAGTTTGGGAAAGTTGATTGATAAATTCAATTTTTATATCTGTAGGAACTATAACCTAAGAAAACATTAAAAATTACATGTTATTTGCATAGAGTCTAAGGCACATAAATAGAAATTAATTCTTAACTGAAAGTAAATACTATTTAAGATGTATAAATTCAAGTAGCAACTGAAAACAAACATAATCATCTAATATATGAAATCCACACCTTTAGACTCTGAGTAAATATTTAGATTTAACATTTTAAATAAACTGTGTAAAATAAACATCAAACTACCTTTTCATTCTGCAATCCATCCCTAGGTCCAACTTCTACTATTTTAACATATTCAGGGAATCCAGATAACTGGGCTGATTCCTGAAATGGAAAATACAAGGCAAGAAAAAGAGATAACTGTTACATCCTCAAAGCTGCTTATGTGAAAAGTCAAACAATTCCACTTTGTTACGATTAAGTTCTCACCCTGGAAAGTTAAGAAAAGTAAGAAATCAATACAATGATATAATGCAAAATACAAAGTTTACGCTATTAACAATGTGAAGTCATTTTTTTTCTTACAATCCAGTAATAGTATAATTGGGCATCCCTGGTGGTTTAGCAGTACAGAATCTGCCTGGGACTCAGAAGGCAAAGGAGACATGGGCTCAATCCTTGGATCAAGAAGATCCCCGGGAGGAGGGCATGACAACCCACTCCAGTATTCTTGCCTGGAGAATCCATGGACAGAGGAGCCTGGCGGGCTACAGTCCATAGAGTTGCAAAGAGTCAGACACAACTGAAGGAACTGAGCATAGTGCAATAGTCTAATTATGATTAAAACTCAAAAGATGAACTTCAAAGATAAAACTGTGAAGATGACTTAGGATCTAAAGATCAAATCTGTTGAGTACTTCTGTGTGTGATAATAAACATAGCATCATTTGAGTTCATTAAAAAAATAGATCTTTTTATTAATAGACTTTTGTACTTTCCTTGCCAAGTGTGAATTCATATTTCTTGCCTGTGCTGGCAAAGATGTGTTGTTTATTTCTTGTCTGTATCACACAGCATGACCAGCACCTAAACACAGCTTCCGGAAGGTCAGACTCCCCCACCCCCACCAGGATCACCCAATCCTGGATATTCCCATCTGTCCCTAAACTAAGGATTATGGACATACTATGTTTAGAAAGACACTAGTTTAAAACAGGAGAAATAGAAACAGAGTTTCTCAACTTCATATTGAAGTTAAAATTAGAAATAGGCTACATCTTTCCAGACGGAACAAACAACCTCCTGGTATCTCTAAGCATAGTTAATGACAGGTAATCAATCATCAGAGTCTTCAAGCTAACAGAATTGAACCAGATCATCATAACCTGTGCTTCTAAGTTTTCATTTGCTTGTTTTTTTTTTTTTTTGTCTTGCCTTCCAAAAGGGATGATTAATCTGGGCTGACCAAGTTGTATTGTCTCTGTCCTGGTAACAATCACACGCATACAGCAATGAAGTGGCTATTTTGGGTGTGGGACTCAGTTTGTTTCCATAACAGGGAAGAACATGCCCTGCCTGCCCATAGCTGTTGCTTGATTTTATTAGCATTCTGTGCTAACTAACTCAGCAAAAGAACCCAGATGGTTTCTGTTACAAAGTTTATATACCACCCTCTGCAATGTCCACGAGATCAGGCAGTTCAATAAGCAAAACTTAACTAAAAGGAAATGAGTTCTCATTCCTGCATCTCCTGAGCAGGCTGTGATGCACGCAGTTGGGAGGGTGGAGGCTCCAGTGAGGACTTGTGCAGTTTCTCAGCCTTAGGCTCAGTTTTGGATGGTGATCATGGAGTCATGTCTCATTCACAGGGTGGCCATCATTTCAACCAAACAGTACAGGAGAGGGGGGCGTGGAAAGGCAGAGTAAATAAAGAGAAGCTCACTCCTCTCTCTTATTACATCCAGCCCTAAAACTACAAAAATAAAACAACAAAAACAAAACTAGGCGATCTTAAACCATGTTGTCTTATTATTGTTGACCGTTTCCTAAAACTCATTTCCAATAGCAATTAGCTTGCAGCCTACAGGGATGAAGAATATTTCTTTATTAAACAACAACATTTAACAAAGAATACGAACATGGTATTTTTTAAGGTGACAGCAGTATGCTGAGCATAATTAAAGGGACCTTCCCGTGCATCACTGTTGTAAGAGGCAGAGGTAACAACCAATCTTCAGAAATTAAAGTACAGTGCCCCACCAATTATTGTTATTATTGTCTTCTAGGCATGGATCTGTACACCCTCTTCCTGAGTACCTGAGAAATCAGAAGAAAGTTATAATGTGTTCAGTAAGCTCAAAGAAGAACATTTCCCTTTAAACAGCATGTGTGTGCATGCATACTAAGTCACTTCGGTCCTGCAGACTCTGTGAGGCCCTGTGGACGCGATTCACTACCATGTCTCTTACCATGTGTATCTAATGGGTACCTAACTGGTACATTTATTACTGGTTCTATGTTGGCGTATACCCAACACCTAGCACTTAGTTGGGAGAAGGAAATGGCAACCCACTCCAGTACTCTTTCCTGGAGAATCCCGTGGACACAGGAGCCTGGTAGGCTGCTGTCTATGGGGTCACACAGAGTCAGACATGACTGAAGTGGCTTAGCATGCATGCCTGCATTGGAGAAAGAAATGGCAACCCACCCCAGTGTTCCTGCCTGGAGAATCCCGGGGACGGAGGAGCCTAGTGGGCTGCCGTCCACGGGGTCGCACAGAGTCAAACACGGCTGAAGTGACTTAGCAGCAGCACTTAGTCTGTCCTTCCTAAGTGCCTGCTGATTGTATGAGTGAGTCTCTTTTGTCACTGGCTTTATTTAAATTGTCATCGTTTTCCACTCAGTCTATTGCTTCCTAAGTATTCTCCCTAATCTTATTTTCCATGATTAAAACCTTTCAGAATCTACCAGTCATTTGGAGAGATCTATCAACCTAAGGTAAAAGATGATGCGTGACTAACTCTCACCTTCTACCACAGTCTACTTCAAGCATCCTGTGATTTTAGCTGTGCTAGAGTCACGTCCTGCTCACTTTCATGACTGTACATGTGAAGTCACTTTTCGTTGGAAAGAGCTTCTATCCACAGGGGAAATTTTCCACCAAACCTGTGTCTCTTCTTCATGGGCACAGGACTGGACTTCATTTCTCCCCCAAGAGTCACATTTGAACAAGTTCAGCTGACAGAACATGAAGGTGGATGCTATGTACCCTTTTCAGGCTTGGCCCATGAAAATACCCCATGTACAAGCACCCATGCTCCTTCCCTTCCAGACAGCTTGATGTAGATGAGTATGGCAGACTTGGAATCTGACAAAGACAAAAAAAGAAAAAAGAAAGGAAGCTACACTTGAATCACTACTTGAAACATAATTCTATAAGAAGCAATTGTTTTGTCATAGAAAAATAAACGTCAACTGTGTTACTATATTGAGAGGTATATCTTTTATAGCTACTAATTCTGAGAAAAAGATGAAGGGCCTGAAGTTTTACTTTACTTGCAAGCTAACAAGTTGAGCCTGCCATGGATGCTGATAGAAGACACGAGAACCCTGGGTCAGAGAAGGAAAAAAGGTATCATCACTCCTAACAACCACAGTAGTTAGGGGATCAGGATTTATGTGGTTCTCCAAGCCCAATTTCCAGGAAGAGAAGAGGACCTTTTAATGCTTGCACAGGCAGTAGGTCCCATTACAGGAAAGGAACTCCAAGCACATGGAGCTTGAAACTTTGGTAATGGGCAGTAACTGTATGGCCCCTTAGTGACAGAGGTAGACATGTTGTTTATGATGTTTGACCATGAGTTCGCCTGCTTTTTGTCCCAGAGAAAGATACTCCCCCTTGGCTCCCAAAGGATACACTAGTTCTATCATTCAAAGCTGCTCTGCATACAAAAATCCTTGGAAAGAGAGTTTGGAACAAAGGTATTTGTGCCTCTGCTTGTAAGACAAACAGAAATTTAAGACACCCATGGAGAATTATTTCCCAATAATACCCACTCTTCATTTTTACACCATCTTGGTTTTACGGCAAACTGTCACATTAAGAAACCATTCTTTTTTCCTCTTTGATAAATGAACAAGAGCTAGAACCAAATCAGTTCAATTTATCTGATGAAAATATTTAATTAAAGCTAGTCCAGCAGGTGGCTTCCAGGGTGGCACAATGGTAAAGAACCTGCCTGCCAATGCAGAAGACACGAGTTATATCCCTGGGTCAGGAAGATCCCCTGGAGGAGGAAACAGCAACCCACTCCAGTATCCCTGCCAGTAAAATCCCATGGACAGAGGAGCCTGAAGAGGTACAGCCCATGGGGTCACAAGAGAGTTGCACACCACTTAGCAACTAAAAAACAACAGCAAACAACAGCAACAGTCTCAACAGACCTCCAGGGAACAGGAGAAAAATAACCTACAATACAATACAAAAATAGCCATGCCCACTCCCCTGAGGGTCCTGGAGTCAACCAGCAGAAAGAATCCTATGCAGCAGTGGTCCCGGCATCAGAAACCTGGAGTGTTTACTCTGTACCTACTTTATGACGGTGGGTGTGTTACTATGTTCAGTGCTATTATATATCCAGGCAGAAATGGTGGCAATCCAGGCAATGGAGGTTTGATCAGCAGTGTGATTCCAATGTGCTTCATCCGAGTATGGGCCTCAGATGACCCACCGGCAGCCATAATTTATTGCCATAATTCATAGCACCTCCCCAAGGTGTCTTTAACATCTCAGTCCACAGTTTCCCAAATGGCAGACAAATAAGCTAGGCCAATGGCTACAACCCACAAGTCAATAAAAACATGGGAAAGGCCCCCAGTTCCACTGGAAGAGTAGAGTGATCACAGACCTTTTCATTTCTGCATGGCAGCCTGGGAGGTTTCCCAACCGCAGGAGCCCAGTGGTCATCATCAGGTTTCAGCTCAGCTGAAACATCATCCAACCACGCTAAGAAAAGCACTGTGAAGAGAAGGGTCCCCACTGAGCTGGTAGCTTTGTTCCAGGCAGTGGAATGGACAACAGAGGGCAATGACTACTTTTCGTGTGTAAAGCTGAGATTGCACTGGGGACAGGCCAACCACTTTCTCAAATATACCATTTCCATTTGATTAGTGAGGCCTGTTGAAAATGTCTGACCTCGTTAGCCACCACCTCCAAGTTGAATCCCCAAAATGGAAATATGGGCCAGAGAGTCAGAGAAACCTCCCTGAGTCAAGTGTCCAGTTAAAAAAAGGACTCCATGGCAGGCTGACAACTGATTTTCCAAAGATACCTGGAAGGCTGTGCCATGGCAGTAATGGATACACAGCCCTCCAAAGTGCCAGGAGGAGGCTTCCTGACTCTGCCAGAAGCTTCAATTTGCCAAATCAGCAGTCACAGAGTCTCAGAGCTCCAGGAGGTCAGAGATTTGCGGACCCCCCCCGAAGGTGTGTTCTGTTTCACTACATGTAGCTCTTCCTATTGAAATGGTGCCCTCTGGCATTTATGGGACAGAAAATCACAATCATGATATGCTCCAGTTTTTACTATACATTCAGATGTGGAAGCAGCAAGGCCTCACCCACAAGGCTGCTTCACCCCCCCTTTGCCACTGGGGGCTCTGCTCAACCCCATCAATTGATTGGATCAGGACACCCACCACCACGGGGCTGATAGGATGGTGACTTGGTCAGAGTCCGCGCTCTCCGCACTGGTCCCTAGCAAACTCGGATAGGTGCTATTCATGCACCAACAATCAACTTTTGCCTGAAACAGCTGAAGGAGGAAGGAGAGCAATGATGAGGGGGTGCAGAAGGAAAAGACCAGCACAGCAGCTCTTCACTGGCTCAAAACAATGAACTTGCAACGTCTCAGGTCTACACAAAGCCCTGTACCAGAGAGCAAAACCGTCATTTCTGTAGCCATCTATTTTAACCTTGGTAACCCCTGGACTTAATATCCATGGTTTCCAACAGAGTCATCAGCTGTTCCCTCTGCCTGACAAGGGCTAAACCTGTACATGCCTCCATAGTTCAGATCCCATCTCTTAACTCTATCCAGTTACAGTGTAAGGGCTAAGCGAGTTTTGCAAGGTGGCAAGGCTGACTTTAAAATTCATCTATAATTCTTTGGGTCCTTTCTCATTTTCCAGTGGGCTGCTTTTCAGCACCTTATACATAATCTGGGGCAGCAGCACCCCCATACTATTCCGTGACCCATTCATGGTTCCTTACATAGGAGTCTGTCCCGCCCAGTGAAACCTCCCCAGAGTTTCTGTAGAGCAGTTAGGGCTCTCTGCAAACCGTTTGCTGCCTTCTAGTTGTATCAAGCTGGTAAGGACAAATTCAGGGCAGCTAAGAAGGTCCAGCTGATGCTATTTCTTATTAACAAGTATCATTTACCCTAACCCCTCATCTCCCAACTCAACCAATCAGAGTTCTTATGATTCACCTGACTTCCTCGCACAATGTTGTCCAAATTTCTTCTTTCAACATTCCTAGTAACTACTGGTGGACAGAGAGAAGGGCTCTTTAGCCCACCCAGGATTCATCTTAGTCCTAGTTTTCGCAATGGATGGGCTTGAGACTGGCCATAGATACGTAAGGAAGTTCCCCTTTTCTGGGAAGAGCCAGCATGAGTATGGCATCACTCAATCTTTGAACCTATTAATACTTCCCTGAGACCAGACAGTAACCATCTCCCCAGTTCCTCATTTTTAATAAACAACAAAGCAGAGGACCACCTGTTGCTCCATGAACTATGAAACATGTCTGTTACCAATTCCTGTGGCGGGGGGTGTGTGCGTGCATGCACTCAGTCGTATCCGACTCTTTGCGACCTCAAAGACTGTAGCCTGCCAGGTTCCTCTGTCCTTGGAATTTTCTGGCGAGAATACTGGAGTGGGTTGCCACTTCCTACTCCAGAGGATCTTTCTGACCCAGGGATTGAAACTCCATCTCTTGGGTCTCTTGAACTAGCAGGTGGATTATTTACCACTGGCGCCACTTGGGAAGCCATGATTTCACTCAAATTCCTTTACCCACTTGACTACCCCCATTCTTCCTTTTGCAGAAAGTCAGGTCTCTCTCAGCATCCCAGTTCATCCACAAAACTGTCAAAACCCATGAAAGGCGATGGTATCACCACACATGCTAGCTAATAAGTAGCCCTGCCAGTGTTCTGGATGCTGGCAGAGGCCGTGTGGCTCTTGAGTCAAAGACAAGATGCTTTACTATCCACCTTAATAGCAGCAGCCACAGCACCAACAGTTTCTTGTACTGGTTCCCTGAGCATCATAGGAGCAGTGCTTGGGGAACCAGACCATTGCAACATGTCTGCCCTTTGTTCTGAAAAGATGCACTGTTACCCAAGGCCACTTGCTGCACAAACAGTTTGCAAAGATATTTTCAAAGGAAGCTAGTAAGACATGTAGAAATATGAGAGACCCGTGAAGAATTATTTCTCAATCCTTCGATGGATGACCTCAATTACTGTCTTCAATCAAAACATTTAACTCATTATTCAAGATTCATCTTGTTACCTACTCAGGACTTTTGTGACCTCTGTGGAGAATTAAGCACAGTTAAGCCTTAAACAACATGGGAGTTAGAGGGTGGCCCTCCACTCCATGCATTCAAATGCACACAAGTCCTTCCCATCCACAGTTCCTCCTACCTGTGCTTCTGTATCTGTGGATTCAGCCCACTGCACATCCCATCAGGCAGCTCCGTAGAATTCACTATTCAAAAATGCCCACGTATAAGTGGACCTGCACAGTTCAGACCTTTGTTCAAGAGTCAACTGCAATTTCATTTCTACAAACCCATAACACTTTGTAGAGATGTCCTACAAAAGAGATCTGTAATTATTTATTTACCTGCCTGTTTCCCATTTTTTTATTATAATCTTTCAGGATGGACACATACTAAGTGCTTAATTACACTGCTGAATGCATGAATGAACAAATTCACATCTAAATTCAGAAAAGCAAAGCTGACCTTCCATTTATACAACACTCATTAGCCAGCATTATTAGAGTTCTTGGATATATGAAATGAACCAACTGTACAATAATCTCTGCCCATAACAAGATTACATTTTAAGGGAATAGGGGTCTCTGTGCTACCCTCTGGGAGAGTGGCAGTGGGAACATGGCACTATTCTTATACACTGAATATATAGGAGTTGATGAATGACTTATAAGTTCCAAGGAATTATGCTCTAGTCTACAGAATCGGGTGCCACTGTCCTTAAACAGGTCTATAGCATAAATTTATTTTTATGGAATTAAAAGCCCTGTTACTGAGCTCAATGCATCCTGCTTAATGTGGAGTAGTGTACGATATTGGTGAACAACAAAAGATGTATTATCCAGGATAAGGGTTTCAAAATGCCAGGGTTACACAACTGAATGTCTGCCCAGACCTGGAATCGGATTTCTAACAGTTCACTTTCATAGGGAAAAAACTGAAGCAATACTGTCTTACATTTATGTGCTGCCTCGTTACTCCAAAGCACTTTTCTATCCACATTTCATCTGTGGAGCTACTCTGTGGGGAAGGCAGCCTGAAAGAGAGATTGAATGACTTTCTAAGGTTCCCAACTACGTTTCCTGGCTCCTGTTCTAGTTTTCTTTAGGATGAGATTAAATATATCACCAACTATTGAGCTTTGTTTGAAAAATTAATAATGAACCATTCTTTCATGAAGAACATAAACGGGCTGCTTTAACTCACATTTTTCAATCTTAAATAAAATTAAATAGAAGACATACTTCCATGGGAATTTCTCCAAAATCTTTAGGGAGGTTACATGTATAAATATGTTATTATATTTATATGTTTTACATATACTGTATAACACACATATATTTTAATTCCCAGCAGTCAATATAAGTGGTTTCTATATATACAATCAACCTTCCTGGTGGTGACAGATATGACTCATTATTCACTTCACAAACACTACTTTTTCTTCCCTAGGAAAATGACACCATCCACAGTAGAAATTTCTAGACAGAATTTAAATGTTCTACTCACTTAATTTCTTGAGGAGTAATTCTACATGCACATAAAGTATTTATGCATATGGAGATAACCTGTTTCATAGTCCATATTCCCCTGGAGAACTGATACAATGGCCAAATTAAATGCTTCCACTACAGAGATAAAAAGTCTGAATCAAGAAATTGCAAGATTTTCTTTTGAAATTAAGTAGGACGTTTTAGAGAGCATCAGATGTCCACTTTCCCAAAAGAATCTCATTTTGCCATCTGAAACATGCACATAGTGCATTCTGCAGCAATGTAAAAGTCTCCACATTCTGCTGTTTGTTGTTTCTTGGATATTAGTGTCTCTTTCAACCAAACATAGTTGGAAACACATAAAGCATCATCGCTGATGGGGTAAATATTCACAGGAACCTTGATTCTCTGGAACAATCTAAAAATGGTTCTCTCTCTGGGTGCCTTTCTGAAATGAAGAGCTGAATCAACAAAACTGATATTTGAAAACTGTCTTTCAGAATATGTACGTCCCAAGGTCAATTCAAAGGCAATCTCTGATAATTTAAGGAGAATTTATTTATAGTCAAGTGAAAATATGGAAAATTCTTAACACAATGGGAATACCAGACCACCTGACCAGCCTCCTGAGAAATCTGTATGCAGGTCAAGAAGCAACAGTTAGAACTGGACATGGAAAAACAGACTGGTTTCAAATTGGGAAAGGAGTACGTCAAGGCTGTATATTGTCACCCTGCTTATTTAAATTACATTCAGAGTACATCATGCAAAATGCCAGTTTGGATGAAGCAGAAGCTGGAATCAAGACTGCCAGGAGAAATATCAATAATCTCAGAAATGCAGATGACACCACCCTTATGGCAGAAGGTGAAGAAGTAAAAGTAATGAAAGTGAAAAAAGTGATGAAAGTGAAAGAGGAGAGTGAAAAAGTTGACTTAGAACTCAACATTCAGAAAACTAAGATCATGGCATCCAGTCCCATCACTTCATGGGAAATAGTGAGAGACTTTACTTTTTGGGGCTCCAAATCACTGCACATGGTGACTGAAGCTGTGAAATTAAAAGATGCTGGCTCCTTGAAAGAAAAGCTATGACCAACCTAGACAGCATATTAAAAAGCAGAGACATTACTTTGCTAACAAAAGTCTGTCTAGTCAAAGCTACGGTTTTTCCATTAGTCTTGTATGGATGTGAGAGTTGGACTATAATGAAAGCTGAGCGCCAAAGAATTGATGCTTTTGAACTGTGATGTTGGAGAAGATTCTTGAGAGTCCCTTGGCTTGCAAGGAGATCCAACCAGTTAATCCTAAAGGAATCAGTCTTGAATATTCATTGGAAGGACTGATGCTGAAGCTGAAACTCCAATACTTTGGCCACCTGATGTGAAGAATTGACTCATTTGAAAAGACCCTGATGCTGGAAAAGACTGAAGACGGGACGAAAAGGGGACAACAGAGGATGAGACGATTGGAGGCATCACTGACTCAATGGACATGAGTTTGAGTAGGCTCTGGGAGTTGGTGATGGGCAGGGATGTTTGGCATGCTGCAGCCCCTGGGGTCACAAAGAGTCGGACACAACTGAGTGACTGAACTGAAGTGAAAATAAATATGTGATATATGACTAAGCTGTCTTAAACTCCATGAACAAAACATCTTACTTTACTGACTTAGAAGCTAAAGGAAGGTATCCAGTTACCTTTTAATTGGACAGGCAGAAGACCATTGTTCCCAACAGCATTTGGTCAACTTTTCAACAGATATTAAAAACTAGCTCTAAAATGTGAACATTCCTCTGCATGCATGTGTACTAATATTTACTCTTGGCACAGAATGGAAAATTAGCATTAGTGTCAGTGTTGATATATAGCATGATTAACTATGAATTCCCTCCAGAAATATGCAAATTTTATGAACACTTAGGTAAATCAAGAAGACTCAGCTAAAAAAGCTTAAGAATATTATATAAGGGGCATCTGTTATATATGTCAGATTGAAATGTAGTAGAATATAAAATTATCCAAAATTATTTATTAAAATAAAATTAAAGCTCTTAACATGTGTGCCACATAATTTTCTTCTTAGATAAATTATATTTTAAATATGTCTTGAGTAATAAATGCATACATATGTATTTAATAATCATCCATTAATTATTACTTTAATACAAATAAATAACTGCAATTTAAGTAAAACAGTGTATGAGAACTGAAAATAGAGAACCTTAGGATAGATTGTGTAAAGAGTTTATGAAATGTAGATGGTAATAGAATAATAGAAATGAAATAAAAGTAAGATGAAGCATATGTAAGAAGAAACAAATTCTAAAACAGCTCTTAATCAGTTCAGTTCAGTTCAGTTCAGTCGCTCAGTCGTGTCCGACTCTCCGCGACCCCATGAATCACAGCACGCCAGGCCTCCCTGTCTATCACCAACTCCCGGAGTTCACTCAAACTCATGTCCACAGAGTCAGTGATGCCATCCAGCCATCTCATTCTCGGTCGTCCCCTTCTCCTCCCGCCCCCCCAGCCTTGCCTAGCATCAGAGTCTTTTCCAGTGAGTCAACTCTTCCCATGAGGTGGCCAAAGTATTGGAGTTTCAGCTTTAGCATCAGTCCTTCCAATGAACACCCAGGATTGATCTCCTTTAGAATGGACTGGTTGGATCTCCTTGCAGTCCAAGGGACTCTCAAGAGTCTTCTCCAGCACCACAGCTCAAAAGCATCAATTCTTCGGCAATCAGCTTTCTTCACAGTCCAACTCTCACATCCATACATGACCACAGGAAAAACCATAGCCTTGACTAGACGGACCTTTGTTGGCAAAGTAATGTCTCTGCTTTTCAATACACTATCAAGGTTGGTCATAACTTTCCTTCCAAGGAGTAAGCGTCTTTTAATTTCATGGCTGCAATCAGCATCTGCAGTGATTTTGGAGCCCAAAAAAATAAAATCTGACACTGTTTCCACTGTTTTTCCATCTATTTCCCATGAAGTGATGGGACCAGATGCCATGATCTTTGTTTTCTGAATGCTGAGCTTCAAACCAACCTTTTCACTCTCCTCTTTCACTTTCATCAAGAGGCTTTTGAGTTCCTCTTCACTTTCTGCCATAAGGGTGGTGTCATCTGCATATCTGAGGTTATTGATATTTCTCCCGGCAATCTTGATTCCAGCCTGTGCTTCTTCCAGCCCAGCATTCCCCATGATGTACTCTGCATATAAGTTAAATAAGCAAGGTGACAATATACAGCCTTGACGTACTCCTTTTCCTATTTGGAACCAGTCTGTTGTTCCATGTACTCTTAATGCAAGTATTTAATTAACCATCCAATAGAAGTATTAACATTAACTTAAAAGTTCAAAAGAGAAAAACTTCCATGCATTGATAGCACATGATGAGACCCTGCATACCTAGTTATGCTTCTTTAAATGGTGACTTTTATTAACATTATCTATTTCAAGAAATATCATTATTTATTCCTGCTTTTTAAAATTTACTTACTTTTTTATTGAAGGATAATTGCTTTACAGAATTTTGTTGTTTTCTGTCAAACCTCAACATGAATCAGCCATGCTGCTGCTGCTAAGTCACTTCAGTCATGTCCAACTCTGTGTGACCCCATAGACGGAAGCCCACCAGGCTCCCCCGTCCCTGGGAATCTCCAGGCAAGAACACTGGAGTGGGTTGCCATTTCCTTGTCCAATGTGTGAAAATGAAAAGTGAAAGTGAAGTCGCTCAGTCGTGTCCGACCCTTAGCGATCCCACAGACTGCAGCCTACCAGGTTCCTCCATCCATGGGTATACATATATCCCCTCCCTTTGAATCTCTCTCTCATCTCCGTCCCCATCCCACCCCTGTAGGGTGATACAGAGCCCCTGTTTGAGTTTCCTGAGCCATATAGCAAATTCCCATTGGCTACCTATTTTACATATGATAACGCTCAACATCTCTCATTGTTAGAGAAATGCAAATCAAAACTACAATGAGATATCACCTCATACCAGTCAGAATGGCCATCATCAAAAAGTCTACAAACAATAAACGCTGGACAGGGTGTGGAGAAAAGGGAATGCTCTTGCACTATTGGTGGGAATGTAAACTGACACAGCCACTATGAAAATGGTATGGAGACTCCTTAAAAAACTAGGAATAAAACCACCATATGACCCAGCAATCCCACTCCTAGGCATTTACCTTGAGGAAACCAAAATTGAAAGAGACACATGTATCCCATTGTTCACTGAAGCATTATTTTCAATAGCTAGAACATGGAAGCAACCTAGATGTCCACTGACAAATGAATGGATTAAGAATTTGTGGCATATATACACAATGCAATGTTACTCAGCCATAAAAAGGAAAGCGTTTGAGTCAGTTCTAATGAGGTGGATGAACCTAGACCCTATTACACAGAGTGAAGTCAGAGAGAGAAAGAGAAACACCACATTCTAATGCATATACACAGAATCTAGAAAAATGGTACTGAATAACTTATTTACAGGGCAACAGAGGAGAAACAGAAATAGAGAATAGACTTGTGGACATGGGGAGAGGGGAGGAGAGGCTGAGAGGAATGGAAAGAGTAACATGGAAACTTACATCACCACATTTATTCCTGCTTTTAAGGCAATTTAAGCATCAACAAAATAGGCTTCCAGTTCAAGATGATGGAGTACAGAGGCATGCAATCACCTCCTCCTGCAACAGCACCAAAATCACAACCAGCTATTGAACAACCATTGACAGGAGAATGCTGGAACCCACCAAAAAAGATACCCCATGTCCAAAGACAAAGAGGAAGCCACTGCAAGATGGTAGGAAGGGCGCAATCACAATAAACTCAAATCCCACACCCACTGAGTGGGTGACCCACAAACTGGAGAACAATAATATCGAAGAAGTTCTCCCACTGTTGTGAAGGTTCAGAACACCATGTCAAGCTTCCCAGCCTGGGGACCTGACAAAGGGACTGGGAATCCCCAGGAAATCTGACCTCGAAGGCAAGCAGAATTTGATTTCCACTTCCACAAAACTTCCATAACACTGGGTAAACAGACTCCAGTTTTTGAGGGCACAAACAAAACCTTGCATGCCCCAAGACTCAGAGGAAAGGAGCAGTGGCTCCACAGGAAACTGAACCAAAGCCACCTGCTAGTGTGGGAGGGTCCCCTGTGGAGGGATGGGTCGACAGGGGCTCAGGGACTGGGAGATGGAGAGCAGTAGTCTTGGAAGGTCCCCTTTGACCTTAATGCTCTTTGAGGTTACCATTAACCCAACTATAGAGCCCACAGGCCCAAGGGCTGGGTCCTCTCAGGCCAAAAAAACTATGAGGGAGGGAGTGCAACCCCATCCACCAGCAGATTAAAGCTTTACTGAGCATGGCCCTGCCCACCAGAGCAAGACCCGGTTTTTTCCACCACCAGTCCTTCCCATCAGGAAACTTACACAAGCCTCTTTGCCTCTTCCATCAGAGGGCAGACAGAAGAAACAAGAAGAACCACAATCCCACAGTGACTAAAACAGAAACCACATTACAGGAAGTTAATCAGGATGAAAAAACATAACATTATATCCCAGTTGAAGAGACACGATAAAACCCCAGGGGTTGTTGTTCAGCCGCTCAGACATGTCCACATCTTTGCAACCCCATGGACTGCAGCATGCCAGGCTTCCCTGTCGTTCACCGTCTCCCGAAGCTTGGTCAAACTCATGTCCATTGAGTTGGTGATGCCATCCAACCATCTCATCCTTTGTCATTCCCCTTCTCCTGCCTTCAGTCTTTCCCAGAATCAGAGTCTTTTCCAGTGAGTCAGCTCTTCACATCAGGTGGCCAAAGTACTGGAGCTTCAGCTTCAGCATCAGTCCTTCCAATGACTATTCAGGATTGAATTCCTTTTGGATTCACTGGTTTCATCTCCTTGCAAGCCAAGGGACTCTCAAGAATCTTCTCCAATACCACAGTTCAAAAGCATCAATTCTTCAGCACTCAGCCTTTTTTACGGTCTAGCTCTCACATCCATGCATGACCACTGGAAAAACCATATCTTTGACTAGACCATTGGCAAAGTAATGTAATGTAATGTCAGACACAACTGAGTGAATGAACACACTCATGGCTATAAGGAGAAGCCCCAACAAGACAGAGGAGCGGCACAATCGCATTTAAAATCAAATCTCAGACCCACCAGAGATGCTCAGAGGATGCAAACAAAACCTTGTGTGCACCAGGACCCAGGGGAAAGGAGCAGTGACCCCACAAGAGACAGAGCCAGACTTGCTTATGCGTGTCTGGGAGTCTCCAGCAGAGGCGTGGGTAGACAGGGGCCTGCTGTGGGGTCAGGGGTTCTGGTTGCAGCGGACCTGGGAGCCCTGGCATGGGAAGATTTAAAGGGAAGAACCTGGCATAAGTCCTTTTAAAGGAAGTTGCCATTACCACCATTAATCCCACTAATGAGTGAAACAGAGCCCGACCCATCAGCAGAAAACTGTATAACAGATTTACTGAGCATGGCCTTGCCCACTAGAGCAAGGCTCTGTTTCCCCCACAGCCAGTTCCTCCCATCAGGAAGCTTGCACAAGCCTCTTAGCCTCATCCATCAGAAGGCAGACAGAAAGAAAACCACAGTCACAGAAAACTAACCAAACTTATCACAAGGATCACAACCTTGTTTAACTCAATGAAACTATAAGCCATGCCATGTAGGGCCACCCAAGACAGATGGGTCATGGTGAAGAGTTGTGACAAAATGTGGTCCACTGGAGAAGGGAATGGCAAACCACTTCAGCATTCTTGCCTTGAGAGCCCCATGAACAGTATGAAATGCAAAAAAAAAAAACAGAAAAATAACTAAATCAAGTGGAGATAGGAAACTTTCCAGAAAAAGAATTCAGAATAATGATAGTGAGGATGATTCAGGATCTCAGAAAAAGAATGGAGGCAAAGATTGAGAAGATGAAAGAAATGGTGATCAAAAACCTAGAAGAGCTAAAGAGCAAACAAACAGAGATAAATAATACACTAGAAGGAATCCATAGCAGAATAACTGAGGTAGAAGAACGGATAAATACCCTGGAGGGCAGAATGGTGGAAATCACTGCTGCAGAACAGAATGTAGAAAAAAGAATGAAAAGAAATGAAGACAGCTGAAGAGACTTCTGGGAAAACATTAAACGCAGGAACATTTGCATTATAGGGTCCCAGAAGGAGAGAGAGAAAGGACCTGAGAAATTATTTGAAGAGATAATAGTTGAAAGCTTCCCTAACATGGGAAAGGAAATAATCAACCAAGTCCAGGAAACATAGAAAGTCCTAGGCAGGATAAACCCAAGGAGGAACACACCAAGACACATAGTAATCAAACTGAAAAAAAAAAAAATAACTGAAGACAGAGATAAAATATTAAAAGCAACAAGGGAAAAATGACAAGTAACATACAGGGAATTCCCATCAGGCTATCGGCTGATGTCCTAACCAAAACTCTACAAGTCAGAAGGGAATGGTATGATATAAAGAGATGAAAGGGAAGAACCTACAACCAAGAATACTCTACCCAGCAAGATTCTCCTTCAGATTAGATGGAGAAATCAAAAGCCTTCCAGACAAGCAAAAGTTAGAATTTAGCACTAGCAAACCAGCTTTATAATAAATGCTAAAGGAACTTCTTTAGGCAGGAAACAAGAGAAGGAAAAGACCTACCTACAGAAACTAAACTTAAAACAATTAAGAAAATGGCTAATAGAGCTTCCCTCAGAGCTCAGTTGGTAAAGAATCTGCTGCAATGCGGGAGACCTGGGTTCAGTCCCTGGTTTGGGAAGATGCCCTGGAGAAAGAAACAATTAAGAAAACAGTAATAGAAACATACATATTGCTAATTACCTTAAATGTAAATGGGTTAAATGCACCAATCAAAAGACATCCATTGGTTGAACAGAGGAAAACATGTGCATGTATGCTCTTCCACTTTACCACATCACTCTGTTTGACCTCCCCAATTGTATGTAATTATTTTATATTGGTAGGTTAATCATGTTCCCGTCATGTGGATCATGTCATATACGGATCATGTATGGATCACATCATTTATGGATGTGAGAGTTGGACTGTAAAGAAAGCTGACCACTGAAGAATTGATGTTTTTGAACTGTGATGTTGGAGAAGACTCTTGAGAGTCCCTTGGACTGCAAGGAAATCCAACCAGTCCATCCTAAAGGAGACCAGCCCTAAGAGTTCATTGGAAGGACTGATGCTGAAGCTGAAGCTCCAATACTTTGGCCACCTGATGAGAAGAGCTGGCTCATCTGAAAAGACCCTGATGCTGGGAAAGATTGAGGACAGGAAGAGAAGGGAACAGAGGATGAGATGGTTGGATGGCATCACCAACTCAATGGACAAGAGTTTGAATAAACTCCGGGAGTTGGTGATGGGCAGGAGGCCTGGTGTGTTGCAGTCCATGGGGATGAAAAGAGTTGGACACCACTGAGAGACTAAACTGAACTGACTGAATCATGTTCCCATTATTGCTTGAAGTTGTAATTATCTTTTATTTTTTGTCTGGCTATTGATTGTAAAAACTGATACACATCTATTACTATTGTGATTATGTAACTATTATTCACTTAATACCATTGTATCATGATTGGTCAACAGAAAAATAATGGAATTCTGTATCACCAAACTACCATTTATAGAAAAAGCTGTAATCATTCCTTAAAATCCAGATGCACATCAGAGTTATCATGGAAGTTTCTGAAAAATACAAATGCCAAGGAATTTATTTTTTTTCTCCAGAGCTCTAGATATGTTTCTAATGAGCAGTCATCTTTAAAAACAACTAGACTATATGAGGATCTTTTTATTTTTATCTAGTTTGTTTGACTTTTTCTATTTCATATTCAGTGCTCCCATCTCATTTAGTTTATGCTTTCCAATTTCTCCAACTCTTCATTTTTTTTGATGTTCTTTCTCAAGATTTTATCAAGCATAGTAGAAAAGCTTTTGTATACATATATATAAATAGTATGTATATTTCAGAAAAACTTATGAATTTTTGCCTAAGAAATTTATACTTTGATTCTACTTGTTTGACTTACTAATGAAGAGAATGCTAGATTTTTTATTTTAAAAAAAAGATATGCAACAAAGGTTGCTGTATAGCAAAGGGAACTATAGTCAATATCTTGCAATAATGTATAATGGAAAATAATTTCAAAAATAATATGTGTATAACTGAATCACACAAAAAAGAATCCTGCTTTTTGAAACTGAGTAATGTTTATCTTTTTGTCAGTTTTTGTAAATGTCCCATGAATACCTAATAACAATTTATGAGATATAAAATTTTAAATACATTTGTGTAAGACATAAGATTGTGTGTGTGTGTGCGAAGTCAGTACAGTCATGTCTTACTCTTTGCCACGCTATGGACCACAGCCCGCCAGGCTCCTCTCTCCATGGGATTCTCCAGGCAAGAATACTGGAGTGGGTTCCCGTGCTCTCCTCCAGGGGCTCTTCCCAACCCAGGGATTGAACTTGCTTCTCTTATGTCTCCTGCATTGGCAGGTGGGTTCTTTACCACTAGCACCACCAGGAAGCTCCAGGATATAGACTTAATATAAAGCAATTAAATATAAATCTATTGTATTTAACATCCGCTGGATCATGGAAAAGAAAAGAGAGTTCCATAAAAACATCTATTTCTGGTTTATTGACTATGCCAAAGCCTTTGACAGTGTGGCTCACAATAAACTGTGGAAAATTCTGAAGGAGATGGGAATACCAGACCACCTAACCTGCCTCTTGAGAAACCTGTATGAAGGTCAGGAAGCAACAGTTAGAACTGGACATGGAACAACAGACTGGTTCCAAATAGGAAAAGGAGTACGTCAAGGCTGTATATTGTCACCTTGCTTATTTAACTTATATGCAGAGTACATTATGAGGAACGCTGGGCTGGAAGAAGCACAAGCTGGAATCAAGATTGCTGGGAGAAATATCAATAACCTCAGATATGCAGATGACACTACCCTTATGGCAGAAAGTGAAGAGGAACTCAAAAGCCTCTTGATGAAAGTGAAAGAGGAGAGTGAAAAGGTTGGCTTGAAGCTCAACATTCAGAAAACAAAGATCATGGCATCTGGTCCCATCACTTCATGGGAAATTGATGGGGAAACAGTGGAGACAGTGTCAGACTTTATTTTTTGGGGCTCCAAAATCACTGCGGATGCTGATTGCAGCCATGAAATTAAAAGACGCTTACTCTTTGGAAGGAAAGTTATGACCAACCTAGACAACATATTAAAAAGCAGAGACATTACTTTGCCAACCAAGGTCCGTCTAGTCAAGGCTATGGTTTTTCCAGTGGTCATGTATGGATGTGAGAGTTGGACTGTGAAGAAAGTTGATCGCCAAAGAATTGAGGCTTTTGGACTGTGGTGCTGGAGAAGACTCTTGGGAGTCCCTTGGACTACTAGGAGATCCAACCAGTCCATTCTAAAGGAGATCGATCCTGGGTGTTCATTGGAAGGACTGATGCTAAAGCTGAAACTCCAATACTTTGGCCACCTCATGCGAAGAGTTGACTCACTGGAAAAGACTCTGATGCTGGGAGGAATTGGGGGCAAGAGGAGAAGGGGAAGACAGAGAATGAGATGGCTGGATGGCATCACCTACTCGATGGACATGAGTTTGAGTGAACTCCGGGAGTTGGTGATGGACAGGGAGGCCTGGCGTGCTGTGATTCATGGGGTCACAAAGAGTCGGACACAACTGAGCAACTGAACTGAACTGATTATATTTAAATTACTAATGACATCATTCAAGATGCTGTTATTCTTATTTTTTCTGCACTTGGTAAAATATTCTGAGAGAAATGTTAATATGTCTCACTGTGATTAACAATTATATATTTTTCTTTTCCCTCATATTTATTCTGATTTTTGCTTATTTTTTTTTTTTTTTTTTGCTGTTAGGTGTCTAATGCTTTTTTCATTTAAAATAAATAAATAAATTTTTAAAAGTTCAAGTTAAATAACTTACCTAAAAACAATGATTCAGTTCTATTTCAAAAAAGTCATAATCAATGTCCTAGAGTCTCACTCTCTGAGGTAGGTTCTCCCAAAAATAGTCTAGGAAGCATAGCTTTGTATATGCAAGTTTACTGCAGGGTATTTTAGAATCACCCCTTGGGTGCTGGGAGAAGGGCAGTGAAAAGAGTAGGTAGCAAAGAGAGAAGCTAAACAGCCATGCAGATGCCACAAAGGCCTCCGTCCACCTTTAGAACTGTCCTGAACTGAGGCAAGTAGCCTGGGCCTTTGTATTCTGACATCAAAAGACATTTGTACATGCAGGGCAGTAACGGAAACACAGACAGTGAACAGACGTGTGGACACAGTCAGGAAGGAGACGGTGGCCAAATGGAGAGAGCAGCATGGAAACATATACGTTACCTATGAGAAACAAACGGCCAGAGGGCTGCGCTGCATGACGCAGAGAGCTCAACCCCAGTGCACGGTGACAACCTAGAGGGTGGGACGGAGCAGGAGAGGAGGGAGTTTCAGGAGGGAGGGGACGTATGTAAACTGTGGCTGGTTGATGGGGATGAGTGGCAGAAATGAACACAATACTGTAAAGCAATATCCTCCAATTAAAAATAGATAAAATTATTAAAAGTTAAAAAGAACCAGACGAAATAAAGTATGGAAAATTTGCCATTGTAGTCTATAAATGTTTCATCACTATTATCAGTATCACTGAGGTTTAGGATAGTAATTCAGTTCAGTTCAGTTTAGTCGCTGAGTCATGTCCGACTCTTGCGACTCCGTGAATCACAGCACGCCAGGCCTCCCTGTCCATCACCAACTCCCGGAGTTCACTCAAACTCACATCCATCGAGTCGGTGATGCCATCCGGCCATCTCATTCTCTGTCATCCCCTTCTCCTCCCACCCACAATCCCCCCGACCCAGCATCAGAGTCTTTTCCAGTGAGTCAACTCTTCGCATGAGGTGGCCAAAGTATTGGAGTTTCAGCTTTAGCATCAGTCCTTCCAATGAACACCCAGGCTTGGTCTCCTTTAGAATGGACTGGTTGGATCTCCTTGCAGTCCAAGGGACTCTCAAGAGTCTTCTCCAGCACCACAGTTCAAAAGCATCAATTCTTTGGCGATCAGGTTTCTTCACAGTCCAACTCTCACATCCATACATGACCACGGGAAAAACCATAGCCTTGACTAGACAGACCTTTGTTGGCAAAGTAATATCTCTGCTTTTTAGAAGTGTTAATTAGAAAATCAAAAGAAAAAACTGAATTGAAATTCTGTAAGTATTAAAAGTTTCCTTTTCCTCAAGGTCTTCACTAATAAAACCTTCATGAAACCACTAAGGTTATTTTGCTTTTAGCAAACACAGAAGCAGTCAAATTGATTGAAAATATATGTATATTTTTTAGAAAGTCTGAATCTCGCACAACAAATATGTCATATAATATACCAAGCTACATTATGGAAATATCTTTTGAATAAGTCTCTGAAAAAGTAGTTTAAAAGTGCAACTAACTATATAAGGCTACTTATACAAGCAGCTTGACCTTATAACCACAGAGTTTATAAAAAACTATTGGGATATATAATTTTGTCAGAGTTTTAGAGTTTATATTTCCAAGTGGTATAACAGCACTTCTGCTGGAGAAGCTTAGCTTATTATTTATTTAAGAAGACACAATTCATTGTTCTAAGTAGTTATTTAAATTTGGATTGTTATTACTGATAACAAGCAGTTCCATTACTTTACATAACTTTAGTTATACTATGTTGGTTATATAACAACAAACCAGACATCATATCATGGATACAGCATGAGTTTTCAGCTTTACATTGATCTTTATTAAGTTCAGTAATACTATTCACAGTGCATTAAGTAGAATTCCCTGTGCTATACAGTATGTTCTCATTAGTTATCTATTTTAAGGGAGTCAAAAAGGGGAGAGAGATATGTATATGTAGGTCTGATTCATTTTGCTGTACAGCAGAAACTAATACAACATTGTGAAGCAACTGGACTCCAATAAAAGTTCATTTTAAAAAAATAAAATAAAATATTACCCATTTTTAAGGTCAAAATGGCACCCCACTCCAGTGCTCTTGACTGGAAAATCCCATGGACGGAGAAGCCTGGTAGGCTGCAGTCCATGGGGTCTCTAAGAGTCAGACACAACTGTACAACTTCACTTTCACTTTTCACTTTCATGCACTGGAGAAGGCAATGGCAACCCACTCCAGTATTCTTGCCTGGAGAATCCCAGGGATGGGGGAGCCTGGTGGGCTGCCGTCTCTGGGGTCACACAGAGTCGGACACAACTGAAGCAACTTAGCAGCAGCTAGGTCAAAAAAATACTGTTCAGCCATCTACAAAATCCATTTAGACTCTGAATAAAGTTTTCAGATCTTAATGAAGTCCCTTCATCAAAACACTCCCCCATGTAATATGCATTTTCTAATTGGGAAAAATCAATAGGAATGCATGAGTATTTGCATGGCTAAATGCACTAGCACCAAAATAGACGATTTGATTGGTCAATTGTGGAGTCTCAGACCTCATGATATATAAACAGTTTTTGATATTTGTTAAACTATTGGGTGCTCAAGGTGGCAGAATAAGAAGTAGATGAAATACCACCATGGGATCGTGAAGTTAGGTAAAGTCTGTAGCTTTAGAAATTTTTATTTTTTAGTTATTTTTATTTTTTTTCAGAATGATACTTAGTTTATTTGACTTAATTTTCTTTTTTTTGTAATTAATTTATTTTTTATTGGAGGCAAATTATTTTACAATATTATATTGGTTGGTTTTGCCATATATTGACATGAATTGAAATACAGTTGCTTTATATTAGTGTTTTGTTAGTTTCTACAGTACAGCAAAGAGAATCAGCTGTAAGTATACATATATCTCTGCTGTTTTTGGATTTCCTTCCCATTTAGGTCACCACAGAGCATTGAGCAGAGTTCCCTGTGCAATACAGCAGGTTCTCATTACTTATCTATTTTATGAAATTTTTATTTCTATTATTAATGGACATTCTGTTGTGCTGTTCAGATACCCTTTTCAAGACTAAGACATTCCCACAAGCTAGAGGCTTTGCAACCTTTTGGACTGTAGCCTGCCAGGCTCCTCTGTTCATAGGATTTTTCAAGCAAGAATACTGGAGTGAATTGCTGCTTCCTTCTCCAGAACTTCCCAACCCAGGGATTGAACCTGTGCCTCCTCTGTCTCCTGCACTGCAGGCAGATTCCTTACCTGCTGAGCCACTGGGGAAGCCCAGAGGTGTAGCAATCGATGCCATTTCACTGGGCCCTTTCTCAGGAACTGCCCTCAACTAAAGAAAGCCACCTTAACCGCAGTGGTGTCCACCCCCCATGACCATCCCCTGAGGGGTTGATGTGGGACATAAAAGACCAGCCCCTTCGTTTTAAGGAGGACAGCTCAGCTTAGCAGATGCCTGTGGAATGGAGTCGGGCCTCCCCCTATTGGTCCTACTTCCCTGGCTTCCCCACAGGTACAGAATCCAGGGCACAATCCCCTGCACACAGATTTTCATCAAGACTCTGTTTCCTGAGAACCAGACCTAAGGAAATTGGTACCAGAAATGAGCTGAGGAAGCAGTCTCTAAAATGGGATTTGGGAGCTACTATGGGTGATGGACAGGGAGGCCTGGCGTGCTGTGATTCATGGGGTCGCGGAGAGTCGGACATGACTGAGCAACTGAACTGAACTAATGCTGGTTATCTGCAAGGAGATCCAACCAGTCCATTCTAAAGGAGATCAGTCCTGGGTGTTCACTGGAAGGACTGATGCTAAAGCTAAAACTCCAATACTTTGGCCACCTCGTGCGACGAGTTGACTCACTGGAAAAGAGTCTGATGCTGGGAAGAATTGGGGGTGGGAGGAGATGGGGACGACAGAGAATGAGATGGCTGGATGGCATCACCGACTCGATGGACATGAGTTTGAGTGAACTCCGGGAGTTGGTGATGGACAGGAGGCCTAGTGCACTGTGGTTCATGGGGTCACAAAGAGTCGGACACGACTAAGCGACTGAAGTGAACTGAACTGAACTGAACTGATGCTGGTTATCTTGACTGGAAAATCCCATGGACGGAAGAGCCTGGTAGGCTGCAGTCCATGGGGTCGCTATGAGTCGGACACAACTGAGTGATTTCACTTTCACTTTTCACTTGCATGCATTGGAGAAGGAAATGGCAACCCAATCCAGTGTTCTTGCCTGGAGAATCCCAGGGATGGGGGAGCCTGGTGGGCTGCCGTCTACGGGGTCACACAGAGTCGGACACGACTGAAGTGACTTAGCAGCAGCAGCATGCTGGTTATCTGCTGGTTATTTTCAGTTGGTTCTCATCCATGGAGATAGTTGAGATGTGAACCCTCCATGGAAGCCTGCAGCAATGATTAAAGATTACTAAAAGATGTATTGGTTCTCAGCTGGGGTTCTACCCTGCAGGGGCCATATGGCAATGTCTGGAAACATGTCTGATTCGCCAGGCACTGCTGGCATCTGGTGAACAGAGATGAGGCATACTGCTGGAGACCTGTTATGATGCACAATACTGGCCTCCAAGACAGTATTACCACCCAAAATGTCTTGAGGTCCAGGCAGGCTTATCTACACATCTGAAATATGCTGAGGACGTAGTTGACCAGTTATCTGACATTAGCTGCCTCCATAGAAATCCCTTTGCCTAGTTGCCATATCTGGGCCAATTTTCAGACCAAAAATCAACTGCCTGAAGAAAAATCCAGATTCCCAGACCCCGCACTACTACAGAAACTGATGCTTCCCAAAGGGAGGACCTACAGTCCCTTATTTAAGAAAATGTACACTGCTTCTTCCCTAGTAGCTCAGTTGGTAAAGAATCTGCCTCCAATGCAGGAGACCCAGGATTGACCCCTGGGTGGCCAAGATCCGCTGGAAAAGGAAATGGCAACCCAATCCTGTATTCTTGCCTAGAAAATCTTATGGACAGAGGCGCCTAGGGGACTACAGTCCTTGGGGTCGCAAAGAGTCGAACACAACTTAGTAACCAAACCACCACACTGTGAGAAGGGGAGACCAAACATTTCAGTTTCCTGGACATAAGGTACAAGTTGGCATAGATACTTGGGACCCAAAGTGTCATTATGTCCCTTGTTAGAATGTGGAGCAGAGCCACAACATAACAAAAGGAGCCCTGGGCTCCTATGTCCCCATGGTCATTTCCAGTCCCTGAACATATAATTAGGACAGATGCATGTGATAGTTGGAACATCCTGAACCATACGTTCATTCCTTGTTCTATAAAGACCTGTGATGGGGTTTGCTTTCATCATATCAGAAGGGCAAGTGGAAACCTCTGAAATTATTCATTCCTCCTATTCAGCCAAGACAGGATGAAAGGGAGGGAGGAAGGAAGAAGGGAAAGTTAGGGGGAAGGGCAAAATAGAGAAAAAAAGGAAAATGGAAAGGAAAGAAAAGAAAAAAAGCATTTTGGGATAACTGGAGAAATGGCAGAGATTATTGCCATCCTCAAGTACCTAAATAAAAAAGACACAGAAGTGATGACTCTATCATAAACCCATTTATTTTTTCACCTTTACTGAGGTTTAACTGACAATATTTTCAGACGTAGAAGTTTAAACTGTGATGATTGCTGTACTTACACATTGAGAAAGGATTTCCTCCATCAAGTTAAATAAAACATCCATCATTTCATATTTTCTCCATTTTTTGGTAAGAATATTTAAGTTCTACCCTCTGAGCAAATTCCTACTACATAACACAATGTTACCAACTATAGTCACCATGACATACATTAAACATTAGATCTTCAGACTCTATTCATCTTATAACTGAAAGTATGTACCCTCGACCAACATCTTCTTTTTTCCCCACCCTCTAGCCCCTGACAACCACTTTTCTGCTCTCTGATAAACCTTTTTTAATCACTAGTACAGCATCTACCAAAACCAGAAAGATGTTAAGATTTTGAAGGTTGACAGTAGACTACCAAACTCAACCTGAATCGTGTCAATAGAGGTGTCTTTGCAAAAACAAACTAACACTGCCTCAGAAACGTGTATGTAGGCACTGATCAGAAAAGTGGATTCTTTTCTATACCTGATGGAAAAGGAGAAAATAAATAATTCCCACTTGTTTGGGGCAAATAAGATTAGACATTTATAGAATTTTCCCAGGGCTGTAAGAACACTCCTGCCATCTGGCATAATATATTTCAAGGGATCGGAACTATTTGGACATTCTTCAGATCATCACACAGACCCATGGCATCAGTGAAGAGTTAATCACAATTCCAACAGTATGAAAAGCTACTCAATTATAAAAGTTATTCAGAAGATTTTGGTGGTGTTTTTTTTTTTAAATGCAGCCATCCAAAAGCAAACAAAATAAAAATGATTGATGAATTCTCAGTGCAGAACTCAAAGTGTCATATAGTCTGATGAATACCATAGAAAACCCACCTCTGCATGACACTGTATTGGCTTAAAATGTCAGGCATAAATATGACCACTCCTCCATTTCAGAGTCAGGGTGGGAAAGAGTAATCAAACATGGCAGTTCCACAACGAGTCCAGCTATGGGCTCCGAATTTCACAATATAACAATCTCTTCCAGTATTTCTGATCCTGGTAAAGACCTAGTAGCACCAGTTAGATGCTACTACCCAGGCAGGTATCACAATCCAGCTCCAGGCATTCAGTGTTATCAATGACTGAAACCAGCACCCAAGACAAAAAAATCTACTTGCCATCCCTGGTGCAGCAGTAGAAATGTTCTTCTCATCACTACATACTTCACTGACTGATCTGTAAAATGGAGAGCATGCTAGCTATACAGAGTTGTGGCAGAGCCAAGGGGAGTGCTGTACCTGTAGTAGCCATTAGACTCTTAGAAGGTACAGACAATCTTCTTTTGTTCATTGATTCATCATTAATTTTGACTAGACACAATATGTGCAAGACCCTATGCTAGATGGAACTTGGTCAAAGAAAAGAATGTCCACTTGGTGTTGGAAATTAGCTTTAAGAAAAGTTATTCTAGTGATAACTTTCTTAAAATAAAGCCCCTAGTTACTCCAGCAGCTTTGTTTCTAACACCACTTTGGAAGTAAATCTTAGAAGTCCCTTAAAAAACAAAGGTGTAAGAAGCCAGCTGGTATGGTGGCAAAAAAATTCCTGGAGGCAACCACATGGCTCTACCCTGTCCCGATGCTCAGATCTGAGGAAATCATTGCTTAACTCCTCATTTTCCTCTGTTTAAAGTGGGAAGTCTCCTCTGCACCCAATGGCGTTGACCTTTTGTTCTATGAAAATTAAGTGAGGATATGAATATAAAGCATTTCATAGAAAGCTTCATTAAGGGTTAACATCTGATCCATGTTTATCACTTGCCTTCTTAAGGCTAACTTAATGACATGAAAAGTATTTTTTATTACTAGTTTTATTGGAGTACAGTTGCTTTATAATGGTGTGTTAGTTTCCATTGTACAGCAACGTGAATCATCTATATATATATAGCTATGTATGTATGCATATATATGCATAGATACATATTTATCCCCTCTTCTTTGCATTTCCTTCCCATTTAGGTGGAAAGTATTTTCTAATACTTTGAAAGACAGGATGGATTAAAATAATTCCATTTATCATTTTGAAATGGTCCTACTTTGCTTGAAATGTGCAATGAAACGACTCATTGTTGATAGCAGAGCAGATTACCTTATACAATCCAAATAATACATGGAAATTATTCAAGGTCTTTTCAGCAAGGAGCTCCAAACACTTTGGAGACATTATCCTTTTCTGGAGACTGCCAACAATTTCCTCCACCTCCAGTGCTGACACCACCAGCTCCACCCATCCTGTTCCACTTGGCAACATCAACTTCAGTTTGAACCTTTAAGAGGCACCAGAGGGGCACTCACTTCATCATGAGGGTAAATAAGAGCTCATGTTCAAAAACCTGGCATCATGATGCCACAAATGAGCGCGGCCGTCACAGCTATTTACTTGGAAATATTTTCATGGAAAAAATATGAATTTAAAAGGCAAATTAAATACATGAATAATTCTGATTATGGCACCACATGCTCAGAGGCAAGAGTACCCAAAAAGCCCTCATCTTCTTCATAAGCTAGATTTTAATTTCTTCTTTCCCCCCAGGGAACTTCATTGCAATTCTTTAGAGTGGTTTGGGGTTACAGGATATCTACATCTTTTCAATGTAGATCTTTTTGTGGAATCAGAGACTGTAGATGAACGGTTAGACATTCAAACCTCAGCATAAGGTTCAAGTGGACCCAACCCATGTGCAAAAGAGACGCACGATGCTTTAAAGTAACTCACTTACTTATTTTGTCGTTATCCTCAGAGGATGCTGATTGCTCTCAATGCTACTCTAGGTAATGGAATGGAAAAGCTTTGTGACCTCAAAATCTGTCATGATTTTCAGAAACTGCATCATTTGGGACACTCAAAATAAAAAGGCAATGAGATAAACTATGAAAAACTAAAACAATGGAGTAGGGGGCTTAGACATTTCTAGAGAAGTTATGCCAATGCAGTGGCCCATGGAGGCACGAAGCCCAAGGCAGGGGCCCCACTTGCTCAAGTCCAAGAATTGTTATGTCTGAATCTAAGGCTTAGTTCGTTACTGCACAGCCTCTCCTCCTGCAAGTTTCCCCATCTCAGTAGATGGTAAAAATAACCCTATATGCGAGACAGCAAAAGAGACACAGATGTATAGAACAGTCTTTTGGACTATGGGAGAAGGCGAGGGTGGGATGATCTGAGAGACTAGTATTGAAACATGTACATTATCATATGTAAAAAGGATCACCAGTCCAGGTTCGATTCATGAGACGGTGCTCAGGGCTGGTGCACTGGGATGACCCTGAGGGATGGAATGGGGAGGGAGGTGGGAGGGGGGTTCAGGATGGGGACACATGTATACCCATGGCTTATTCATGTCAATGTATGGCAAAACCAATACAATATTGTAAAGTAATTAGCCTCCAATTAAAATAAATAAATTAAAAAAATAACTCTTGCTATAGTCTGGATGCTTGTGTCCCCATGAAAATTGATATATTGAAACCAAATCACCAGTGTGACAGTACATGGAGTCAAGGCCTTGGAATCCCCAGGACTGCAATTAAGAGTTCTTAGAGCCAAGACCCTGGAGAGCTCCCGCTCCACTTCCACCAAAAGAGGACACATGGCAAAGACAACCATCTATAAAGCAGGACCTCACCACACACCGCATCTGCCAGCATCTTGATCTTGGACTTCTGACTCTAGAACCAAAAGAGACAAATTCCTGTGGTGTATGAACTACCCAGCCGATGGAATTCTATTAGAGCTACCCAAGCAGACTAAGAAAATCCCTAAAGCCTACAACTGGACTCGTCCTTGATCCCCTCTTCTTCTTACACCCTTTATCAGATCAATCAGCAAACCAGGCGCCAGCTTCAAAACAATCATGTCTCCCCTGGATCACTGGGAGAGCTTCATAAGCGGTCTGTCGGCCTCTACCCATTTATTTGTTTATCTATTTACTTATTTTGGTAGCAAATGGACCTGTAGAGATTTAATTGATGTAGAAAACACAGGATTGTCACAAATTGGTTTTAACACCTGAGCTATTCTTAAAGCACACAGAATGAACTGAACAACTAAATGGACATTCTTCTGCCCATTTAGGTCGACTGATGCCTAAAAGTTGACTGGGTGAAAGGTAGAAGGTGGAAACAACTGGATCTTAGTTTCTTATTCGAGGACAAAGAAGGAGGGGTGGGATGGTGGAGAACTGGCTTCTATGTCTACTCTTGATAACCACTTTCCAAGCCTAGTTCTTTTAAAACAGAAATCCAATCTCATCACTTCCTCTGGTTCAACACCCTCCATGACTCCCCATTGCCCTTAGAGAAAAATCTCATATCTTTACCTTCATGACATTGCACTGAATCTCTTCCCTAAGCTCCTCATTCACCCTTCCTGCATCCTGGCTCCAGCCACACTGAATTCCTTGCACACCTGGGCATTTTACACTACCCCTGCTGAGCTGCCCTTCCCCTGTACATTTCTGTGGCTTACTTCCTTCAGGCATCTGCTCTCTCTCTGAAAAAATCTGCATCGGGGGTCCATCCCTAAGCCCTGGCCACAGACCAATAGCAGTCTGGCCACAGACCAATAGGAACCCGGCCACACAGCAGGATGGGAGCAGAGGGTGAGCCAGTGAAGCTTCATCTGTATTCACAGCCTCTCCAGATCACTGGCATTACCACCTGAGCTCTGCCTCCAGTTAGATCAGTGGTGGCATTAGATTCTCATAGAAGCAAGAAACCTACTGTGAACTGCACACACAAGAGATCTAGATTGGGCACTCTTTATGAGAATCATCCTGAAACCATTCCTGCGCCCCGCTCCCCCAGCCATGAAAAAATTGTATTCCACAATACCAGTCCCTCATGCCAAAATGGTTGGGGGAGGGGACTGCTTCCCTACCAATATAATATGAAAAAAGTTCACAGTGACAACACTTCCACCACTCCGTTCCTCTCTCTCACGCTTAATCTTTGTAATGATTCTAGCATTCATCACCACCAAGCATGTTACATATGCATTTGTTCACTGATCTATGTCTATCTTTCCCTATGTGACCAGCAGCCCCTTGATGGCTCACTGCTGTCTCTAAGTCATTAGAACAGAATCTGCTGTATAGAGCATGCTCAGCAAACACTTGTGGAATAAATTAATGGGTATGATTCATCCTACCAGAGTTCACAGGAGTTATACTATGGCTTTCTGAACCAACAATGATCCACTTTATGTAGCGCTCCCAGAAACTCAAAGGAAACCAACTGGAATCATTATCTGCACTCAAATTGTCCAAAGAAGGCCTTCAAACTGCTCAGAATGGAAACTGAATCAGGTGACGCAGGTTCAACACAAGGTAAGTGGGCCACACACCTGGACCACTGCTTTTCTAAAGTATAGAATACCCCATGATTTAAAGAAATATCCAAGTTTTTGTTGTGTAGATTCCCTAGGGCAAGATGGGGTACAGTAGAAATTCTCCATTGCCTTACTGGCTCTCTGATATATTAAGATAATATATCAAGAGTCTTGACCCTGAGAGTCCAAATACCTACCAGTGTGCCAAATCTTCTGGGGGGTGGGGAGGAGGTGTTCCCTAAACTGGAAGATGAAGAGCTGACATCATTTTATCAGTATCAACTTACTGGACTTACAAAGCACTCCATGGAATTCTGAGACTGTTGATGAGCTGAGCTTTCTTCTGTCCATTCATTTGATAAGCACTAAAATAAAGCATGGAACAACAGAGTGGTTCCAAATATGGAAAGGAGTATATCAAGGCTGTATATTGTCACCCTGCTTATTTAAATTATATGCAGAGTACATCATGTAAAATGCCAGGCTGGATGAAGCACAATCTGGAATCAAAACTGCCAGGAGAAATATCAATAACTTCAGATACCCAGATGACACCACCCTTATGGAAGAAAGTGAAGAAGAACTAAAGAGCCTCTTGATGAAAGTGAAATAGGAGAGTGAAAAAGTTGGCTTAAAACTCAGCATTTAGAAAACTAATATCATGGCATCCGGTCCCATCACTTCATGGCAAATAGATGGGGAAACAATGGAAACAGTGTCAAACTTTATTTTCTTGGGCTCCAAAATCTCAGTAGATGGTGACTGCAGCCATGAAATTAAAAGACACTTGCTTCTTGGAAGGAAAGCTATGACCAACTTAGACAGTATATTAGAAAGCAGAGACGTTACTTTGCCAACAAAAGTCCATCTAGTCAAGGCTATGGTTTTTCCAGTAGTCATGTATGGATGTGAGAACTGGACTATAAAGGAAGCTGAGTGCAGAAGAATTGATGCTTTTGAACTGTGGTGTTGGAGAAGACTCTTGAGAGTCCCTTGGACTGCAAGGAGATCAAACCAGTCCATTCTAAAGGAGATCAGTCCTGAGTGTTCATTGGAAGGACTGATGCTGAAGCTGAAACTCCAATAATTTGGCCACCTGATGCAAAGAACTGACTCATTAGAAAAGACCCTGATGCTGGAAAAGATTAAAGGCAGGAGGAGAAGGGGATGACAGAGGATGAGACAGTTGGATGGCATCACTGACCTGATGGATATGAGTCTGAGTAAACTCTGGGAGTTGGTGATGGACAGGAAACCTTGGTGTGCTGCAGTCCATGAGGTCTCAGAGTCAGACACAACTGAGCAACTGAACTGAACTGAAAATATAGCAGTGAACAGAACAGACAAAAGGCTCTGTCTTCATGGAGCTTATAAACTGTAGCCAAAGAATTTATATACAAATGAAAAAAGAAGTAAAAGTTGGGAGGAGGGATAAATTAGGAGTTTGGGATCAACATATACACATGATCTATATGTAAAATAGATAATCTACAAGGACCGACTGTATAGCACAGAGAACTTTACTTAATACCATGAAATGACCTATATGGTAAAAGAACCTGTTTATGTATAATTGACTAGCTCTACACTTGAAACTAACACAATAGTGTAGATCAAACATACCCCAGTAGAAAATAAAAATTAAATTTAAAAAATAAAAATGTAAAATATATAGTGATAAGTATTATAAAGAAATCAAGGTAAAAAAGGAAAAAGAATTTGAGACAGGAGCCATGCTGCCATTTTCCATAAAAATATGTGCTTTGGGAAAGGAACAGAAGGAGGTGGGAGATGGCAGTTGGTGCAAAACTCAACAGGCATCCTGGGAAAGAGCTTTCCAACAACCAGTGCAATGTTGTCTGAATTGATTGTGGCAATGTATCCTATGTATTAATTCTCCTAGTAAGGGCTGGAGGAAGAGTAAGCAAAGAGTGAAATAAAAAGATAATTAGCACAGGGAACTCTACTAAATACTCTGTAATGACCTACATGGGAAAAGAACCTGAAAAAGAGGGGATATATGTATATGTATAACTGAATCACTTTGCTGTACAGCTGAAACTAACGCAGCATTGCAAATCAAGACTTTACTCCAATAAAAATTAATTTTTAAAAAGATAAAGGGACCAGAAGCACCAAGAAAACCTAGATAGACTCAGCCACGGGCAGATGAAAAGGGTCTGGAGGTTTCCAGAGCAGAGAGATGACCTAAGACGAGGGTCCCCAACCTATGGGATGTAATTCCTGATGATCTCCATGAAGCTGATGCAATAATAATAGAAATAAAATGCACAATAAGGTAATGCACTTGAATCATCCCAAAACCATCATCCCCACCCAGGTTCATGGAAAAATTGTCCTCCACGAAAATGGTTCCAG
Organism: Moschus berezovskii; assembly: GCF_049115385.1. Lineage (NCBI taxonomy): Eukaryota > Metazoa > Chordata > Mammalia > Artiodactyla > Moschidae > Moschus > Moschus berezovskii. Next base: position 16,832,272 of record NC_142482.1, on the reverse strand, counting down.
GTGCCAAAATGGTTGGGTACCACTGCCCTAAAGGACTTTGTACTGGGCTTGCTTCAGCTGCTACACTGAAAACAGGCTGAAAATGGCCAGTGTGGAAACAAGGAGAGAAAAATTAGGAGGTGACAGCAATAATCCAGATGAGAGATGTTGGCAGACTGGATTAGGATGGTTTGGGTAGAGATGGAAGAGGAGACCCTGGAGTATTGAACTCTTCACCTTGACAGTCAGTCTTACTGGGCCAGGCAGGACAGGTGAGAACCTTACACTTGATTCTCTCTGGACATTTGACAATGTAAAATTCAGAAATATATCAGAATATGTACAAGGCAAAAATCCAGAGACCCAAATATTAAAAAAAAAAGGAAAGGAAATTGTTAAATGTATTCAAAATCTGCTTCTCTGTGAAACTCCTTCCTAACTTCCCACAGAATACTACCAAATATTTTCCTACGAGAAACTTTTTCACACTTTATAAAGGTAAATTCAATCACTCTAATGACACTAGTATTTTGTTCTACTTTACTCCCTAACCCCCAAAACTGAAAGTTCACCTGCATCTAGAAATAAATACCAAATAGTCTTACACAAAGATTTATTTTCCATTTACTAAGCTTGAAAGTACTATATGGCTGTATTGAATCCATTTCCCCCTGTAGAGGATGCTCTTTGGCTTCCCTGGTAGCTCAACTAGTAAAGAATCTGAGTGCAATGCAGGGGACTCTGGTTCGATTCCTGGGTCAGGAAGATCCACTGAAGAAGGGATAGACTACCCACTCCAGTATTCTTGGGCTTCCCTGCTTCTCCAGATAGTAAAAAACCCACCCCCCATGCAGGAGACCTGGGTTCAATCCCTGGGTTGGGAAGATCCCCTGGAGAAGGGAACGGCTACCCACTCCAGTATTCTGGCCTGGAGAATTCCATGGACAGAGAAGCCTGTCATGCTATAGTCCACAGGGTGACAAAGAGTTGGACATGACTGAGTGACCTTCACACACACAATTTTTTTTTTTTTTTGAAGCCAAGCCACACATGCACTTGTCTTGTGCTTCCTGTAACAGCTAACCCAGGCTGGCTCACACCAACAAAGTCACATGCCAGGATGCCCAGGGAACCTGCATCCCCCAGGACAACACTTGCCATCAGCATCCCCAGATCCTCCTTGGGTAATTAACCTCTAGGCTTCTCTCCCATCGACTGCTGGGGCACTGCACTTCCTAACATCACTGATGCCTACCAGCCCTGATTCCAATCAACAAGTCTACAAACAGCAAATGCTGGAGAGGGCACGGAGGAAAGGGAACCCTCTGACACTGCTGGTGGGAATGCAAACAGATTCAACCACTACAGAGAACAGTATGAAGGTTCCTTTAAAAACTAGGGATGAAACCACCTACCACAGGACCCAGCAATCCCATTACTGGGCATACACCCTGAGGAACCAGAACTGAAAAAGACACATGCACCCCAGTGTTCACTGCAGTACTATAGCTAGAAAATGGAAAAAACCTAGATGTCCATCAGCGGATGAATGGATAAGGAAGTTGTACATAAACACAATGGAATATTACTCAGCTCTAAAAAGGAATGCATTTGAGTCAGTGCTAATGAGGTGGATGAACCTAGAGCCTATTATACAGTGAAGTAAGCCAGAAAGAGGAGACAAATATCTTATATTAATACATATATAGAATCTAAAAAGATGGTGCTGATGATCCTATGTGCAGGGCAGCAAAGGAGACACTGAAATAAAGAATAGACTTTTGGACTCAGTGGGATAAGGAGAAGGTGGGATGATTTGAGAGAAAAGCATTGAAACACACACATTACCATATGTAAAAAAAGGTAGCTGGTGGGAGTCTGATGTATGACACAGGGAACCCAAAGCCAGGGCTCCATGACAACCTGCAGGGATGAGGTAGGGAGGGAAGAGGTGGGTGAGTCCAGGAGGGAGGGGACCCACGTATGCCTATGGTCAACTTATGTTGATGTATGGCAAAAAACATCACAATACTGTAAAGAAATTATCCTCCAATTAAAATAAATTAATTTTTAAAGAAAACATATGCTTTGCTTCCTCAAGCCAGCTAACGAGTTCATAACTGGCATTAGTATCCATGCTTTTCCTTCCAGGTAGCCAATTCCACTTAGAGATGCTCCATCTTGAACCCCAGATGTGTCTCTCAAGTTGGGGCTGTGAGCAGGCTGGTGAAGGGTGGCCTGGGGCAGCTGAATTTCTGATCTTCCTAAAATCACATCGTGGGTATGTTTCTTCATTCCCTGAAAGCTGAAACATCATGCTCACGCTCAGTCAATCAGTCATGTCCAACTTTTTGTGACCCAATTGACTGTAGCCCAAAGGCTCCTCTGTTCATGGGATTCTCCAGGAAAGAATACTGGAGTGGGTCACCATTTCCTCCTCTAGGGGATCTTCCTGATCTGGGGATCATACCCACACTACTGTGTCTCCTGCATCGGCAGGTGGATTCTTTAGCACTGAGCCACCTGCGAAGTCAAGCTGAAATCTAGTCCTGCTTAAATGCCCTCCATATACCAGGGGTAGGGTTGCTGTTGTTCAGTCACTGAGTCATATCTGACTCTTTGCAACCCCACGGACTGCAGCATGCCAGGCTTCCCTTCATTCACCGTCTCCCAGAGCTTGCTCAAATTTATGTCCATTGAGTCAGTGATGCCATTCAACCTTCTCGTCCTCTGTCATCCCCTTCTCCTCCTGCCTTCAATCTTTCCCAGCATCAGGGTCTTTTCTAATGAGTTGGTTGTTCGGATCAGGTGACCAAAGTATTGGAGCCTCAGCTTCAGCATCAGTCCTTCCAATGAATATTCAGGACTGATCTCCTTTAGGATGGACTGGTTGGATCTCCTGGCAATCATAGGGTCTCTCAAGAGTCTTCTCCAACACCACAGTTCAAAAGCATCAATTCTTCACTGCTCAGCCTTCTTTACGGTCCAGCTCTCACATCCATATACATGATTACTGCAAACACCATAGCTTTGACTAGGCAGACATTTGTCAGAAATGTAATGTCTCTGCTTTTTAATATGCTGTCTAGGGTTGTCATAGCTTTTCTTCTGAGGAGTAAGTGTGTCTTTTAATTTCATGGCTGTAGTCACCATCTGCAGTGACCATCTGCAGTGATTTTGGAGCCCCCCAAAATAAAGTCTCTCACTGTTTCCCTATCTATTTGCCATGAAGTGATGGGATCAGATGCCATGATCTTAATTTTTTTAATGTTGAATTTTAAGTCAGCTTTTTTAATTCTCCTCTCACCTATATCAAGAGGTTCTTTAATTCCCCTTTGCTCTCTGAATAAGGGTGGTGTCATCTGCATATCTGAGGTCATTAGTATTTCTCCCGGCAATCTTGATTCCAGCTTGTGCTTCATCCAGCCCAGTATTTTGCAAGATGTACTCTGCATATAAGTTAAATAAGCAGGGTGACAATATACAGCCCTGACATACTTCTTTCCCGATTTGAAACCAGTCCATTGTTTCAAGTCAGGTTCTAACTGTTGCTATTTCTCAGGAAGTAGGTAAGGTAGTCTGGTATTCTCATCTCTTGAAGAATTTTCCACAGTTTGTTGTGATCCACACAATCAAAGGCTTTTGTGTAGTCAATGAAGCAGAAAGCAAGGAAAGAAAGTGAAGTCACTCAATCGTGTCCAACTCTTTGCGACCCAATGAACTGTGGTCCGCCAGGCTCCTCTGTCCATGGGATTCTCCAGGCAAGAATACTGGAGTGGGTTGCCATTGCCTTCTCCAGGGGATCTTCCCAACCCAGGGATCGAACCCAGGTCTCCTGCATTGCAGGCAGACGCTTTATCCTCTGAGCCACCAGGGAAGGCCCATGAAGCAGAAGTAGATGTTTTTCTGGATTTCTCTTGCTTTTTTGATGATCCACAGATGTTGGCAATTTCATCTCTGGTTCCTCTGCCTTTTCTAAATGCAGCTTGTACATCTGGAAGCACAAATAAAACCTTGTGTGCACAGGACCCAGGAGAAAGGAGCAGTGACCCCATTAGAGACCAAGCCAGACTTGCCTGTGAGTGTCCAGGAGTCTCTGGCCGAGGTGTGGGTCAACAGTGGCCTGACTCGGGGTTGGGGGCACTGACTACAACAGTCCTGGGAGCCACTTAAGCCCTTTTGAAGGAGGTTGCTATTGCCTCCCTTACCCCTAACACAGTTTGGCCTCAGGCGAAACTACAGGGAGGGAATACAGCCCCACCCATCTGAGGAAAATTGGATTAAGGATTTACCAAGCATGGTCCTGCCCACCAGAGCTGTGATCCAGTTTTACCCACAGCCAGTCCCTCCCAGCAGGAAGCTTCCACAAGTTCCTTATCCTTATTCATCAGAGGGCAGACAGAATGAAAACCATGGTTACAGAAAACTAAGCAAACTGATCACATGGACCACAGCCTTGTCTAACTCAATGAAACTATGAGCCATGCTATGTGGGGGCACCCAAGATGGACAGGTCATGGTGGAGAGCTGTGATAAAACGTGGTCCACTGGAGAAGGGAATGCAAACCACTTCAGTATTCTTGCCTTGAGAACCCCATGAACAGTATGAAAGAGCAAAAATATAGGACACTGAAAGATGAACTCCCCAGGTCAGTAGATGCCCAATATGCTACTGGGGAAGAGTGGAGAAATAGCTCCAAAATGAATGAAAAGACAGAGCCAAAGCGGAAACAGTGCCCAGTTGAGGATGTGTCTGGTGGTGAAAGTAAAGTCTGATGCTATAAACAGCAATATTGCATAGGAACCTGGAATGTTAGGTCCATGAAGCAAGGCAAATTAGAAGTGGTCAAACACGAGATGGCAAGAGTGAACATCAACATTTTAGGAATCAGTGAACTAAGATGAAACAGAATGGAAGAATTTAATTCAGATGACCATCACATCTAGTACTGAGGGCAAGAATTTCTTAGAAGAAATAAAGTAGCTCTCATAGTCAATAAAAGAATCCAAAATGCAGTACTTAAGGGACTAGATCTGATAGATAGTGTGCCTGATGAACTACGGACGGAGGTTCGTGACATTGTACAGGAGAAAGGGACCAAGACCATCCCCATGGAAAAGAAATGCAAAAAAGCAAAATGGCTGTCTGAGGAGGCCTTACAAATAGCTGTGAAAAGAAGAGAAGTGAAAAGCAAAGGAGAAAAGGAAAGATATAAGCATCTGAATGCAGAGTTCCAAAGAATAGCAAGGAGAGATAAGAAAGCCTTCCTCAGCAATCAATGCAAAGAAATAGAAAAAAACAACAGAATAGGAAAGACAAGGGATCTCTTCAAGAAAATTAGAGATACCAAGGGAACATTTCATGCAAAGATGGGCTCGATAAAGGACAGAAATGGTATGGACCTAACAGAAGCAGAAGATATTAAGAAGAGGTGGCAAGAAAACACAGAAGAACTGTACATAAAAGATCTTCATGACCAAGATAATCACGATGGTGTGATCACTCACCTAGAGCCAGACATCTTGGAATGTGAAGTCAAGTGGGCCTTAGCATCACTATGAACAAAGCTAGTGGAGGTGATGGAATTCCAGTTGAGCTATTTCAAATCCTGAAAGAAGATGGTGAGAAAGTGCTGCACTCAATACGTCAGCAAATTTGGAAAACTCAGCAGTGGCCACAGGACTGGAAAAGGTCAGTTTTTCATTCCAATCCCAAAGAAAGGCAATGCCAAAGAATGTGCAAACTACCACACAATTGCACTCATCTCACATGCAATTAAAGTCATGCTCAAAATTCTCCAAGCCAGGCTTCAGCAATATGTGAACCGGGAACTTCCAGATGTTCAAGCTGGTATTAGAAAAGGCAGAAGTACCAGAGATCAAATTGCCAACATGTGCTGGATCATGGAAAAAGCAACATACTTCCAGAAAAACATCTATTTCTGCTTCATTGACTATGCCAAAGCCTTTGACTGTGTGGATCACAATAAATTGTGGAAAATTCTGAAAGAGATGGGAATACCAGACCACCTGACCTGCCTCTTGAGAAGCCTATATGCAGGTCAGGAAGCAACAGTTCGAACTGGATATGGAACAACAGAAGGGTTCCAAATAGGAAAAGGAGTACGTCAAGGTTGTATATTGTCACCCTGCTTATTTAACTTCTATGCCAAGTATATCATGAGGAACACTGGGCTGGAAGAAGCAGAAGCTGGAATCAAGATTGCTGGGAAAAATATCAATAACCTCAGATATGCAGATGACACCACCTTTATGGCAGAAAGTGAAGAGGAACTCAAAAGCCTCTTGATGAAAATGAAAGAGGAGAGGAAAAAGTTGGCTTGAAGCTCAACATTCAGAAAACAAAGATCATGGCCTCTGGTCCCATCACTTCATGGGAAATAGATGGGGAAACAGTGGAAACAGTGTCAGACTTTATTTTGGGGGGCTCCAAAATCATTGTGGATGCTGATTGCAGCCATGAAATTAAAAGACACTTACTCCGTGGAAGGAAAGTTATGACCAACCTAGATAACATATTAAAAAGCAGAGATTTTACTTTGCCACCCAAGGTCCGTCTAGTCAAGGCTATGGTTTATCCAGTAGTCATGTATGGAGGTGAGATTTGGACTGTGAAGAAAGGTGATCCCTGAAGAATTGATGCTTTTGAACTGTGGTGTTGGAGAAGACTCTTGAGAGTCCCTTGGACTGCAAGGAGATCCAACCAGTCCATTCTAAAGGAGATCAGTCCTGGCTGTTCATTGGAAGTACTGATGCTATAGCTGAAGCTCCAATACTTTGGCCACCTCATGCAAAGAGTTGACTCACTGGAAAGGACTCTGATGCTGTGAGGGATTGGAGGCAGGAGGAGATGGGGATGACAGAGAATGAGATGGCTGGATGGCATCACCGACTCGATGGAGGTGGGTTTGAGTGAACTCCAGGAGTTGGTGATGGACAGGGAGGCCTGGCGTGCTGTGATTCATGGGGTCGCGAAGAGTAGGACACGACTGAGTGACTGAACTGCACTGAACTGAACTTATTAAGACTTACAAGACCTTCTAGAACTAACACCCATAAAAAGTGTCCTTTTTATCATAGGGAACTGGAATGCAAAGTAAAAAGTCAAGAGATACCTGGAGTAACAGGCAAGTTTGACCTTGGAGTACAAAATGAAGCAGGCTGAAGGCTAATGGAGTTTTGCCAAGAGAACGCACTGGTTACAGCAGCCTCTTCCAACAACACAAGAAACAACTCTACACATGGACATCACCAGATGGACAATACCAAAATCTGAATGATTATATTCTTTGCAGCTGAAGATGGATAAACTCTATACAGTCAGCAAAAACAAGACTGGGATGATGAACTCCTTATTGCCAAATTCAGACTTAAATTGAAGAAAGTAGGGAAAACCACTAAGCCATTCAGGTATGACCAAATCAAATCCCTTACAATTACACAGTGGAAGTGACAAATAGATTCAAGGGATTAGATCTATCGATGGAGGTTCATGACACTGTATAGGAGGTGGTGACCACAACCATCCTCAAGAAAAAGAGGGGTAGGGTGAACTCAATAAATTATGTTGCCTGAATAGAGCACAGCTGGTCTCCATACTGTATTTGACAGAACTTCATATCCTTAAGACTGCTTAATGCATTCCACAACCTTCTATTCTCAAGTTGAGCAAGGGAGCAACAGGATTCTTAGATAAAAGTGTAACCTGTTGGAGTCGGTCTAAAACACCTGTGCCTCACTCAGGATTTGGCTGGCCCCCATCTAAAGACACAGAGAACTTAGAAAAGGTCTGCAAAGTGATCAAAATAGCAGCTTACAGAAAGAGTGAGAAAGGGTTGAAAGCACTGGGAATATTTAGCTTTGAGTATAGAAACTGATGGGCAATGTTCTAACCTGCTTCTTACCTTGTAGGGTGACCCTACAAAGACGAGTGTCTCTGTTGCTTTTTATTTAACACAGGAATTAACTGAAACAGTAGGTTGAATATGAAGATGAGGTTTTCTGAAAGTGAGGGCTGTGATTAAACACTGGGACACTGATTGCTAGATAAAAGGATTAATACTGTCTTAAAAGTAAGGTGGCTGTACATCCCTTTTGGTTTGAGGTCATCCTGATATAGACCTGGTATCTGAGGGAAATTATTTCTATCCCCTTTTACTCTAACGTGCCCTGGTTTTGACCATACAATGTGATCATCTCAATTCCACTTCTTTGTAAGTTTACCTTGAAGAAATACAGACAATTATACTCACACCCCTCCTCCCTCTACAGAGTACACAGTTTTCACAGTGAAGATCAAGGTTCCCATCTCCCCCTGAATATAATTTTCATGTGACCATGATGACCAAGAACAGTCACAAATAAGTAAAAGCATCCCTCCCAGAAACCCTGTATCCCAATACATGGACCCCTCTCCCTGAGACTAAGGCTTTTACAGTCTCTGTGTTACTACAGAACATTTCTCTGGAAATGAGAATAATATTCAGGCAGTGGGGGAAGAAAAAGAGCCCTGTTCTCAACTTTGCGTCCTCAATATCTGCTTCTTGAATCTTCTTTAAAAATGTTCTTTCTATCCCTCAATGGGTCCGCTATCCTCAGAAATATCCAAATGGTGGCTCCTTCTCAAATCTCATGAGAATGTGGCTGACCCAGTCCATAATATGGCAGGATTATAAACTTGCTTATCTCTCTGTCAGGACTACACTTGCAGGGAAAGCTGAGCAATGTTGGGCAGGTGGGCATTCCCATCTCTTTCACCTGCCAGTGGAACCAGCCCCAAGCGACACTCTAGCAATCTGGGGCCTCCTTAGGTTTTGACTTATCAGAGCCACTCGATGAAATGATTGTCCTCCAGGAGTGCCAGTCTAAAGACCCAGATGCTCACCAAGACTGGCCAGGAGGACAGCCTGAGAGGTATGTAAGTGGAATTTCTATGGGACTTTTTCTTCCAAGTCTTATTGAGAAGCAAATACTATATCTACAATCCTCCATTTCATCTGCCCAGCTAGTTTGTCCTTGAATGTGCCCAATTAGATGTACACTGTTTTATCATCCAGAAAATGATCCTGGCCTAGTGCTGTGACAGCAATGTCAAATGCCTGGCAGAGCTGGCATGCACACGTCCTGCCAGCCTTACATCTGGGGGGACCATTCCAGTGAACTCCAGACAGTCGGGCAAAGCAAAGCATGCCACTTCACTCCAAAGTGGTAAGAAGTGCCTGGGCCTTTCCCCTGGTCTCTCTTCCCCTCCTCTAAATGGCAAGGACCAGGACTTGCCCAGTGGTCCAGTAGTCAAGAATTGCCCTTGCAACGGAGGGGACATGGGTGAGATTTCTGGTCAGGGAACTAAGATCTACATGCCTAAGAGCAACTAAGCCTACGCACTGCAAATACTGAGCCAGTGAACTCGGGAGCCCATGTGCCACAACTAGAGTCATCTGCCACAATGCAAAGACCAAACATGATGCAACCAAGATCCTGCATGCTGCAATCAATACCTGATACAGCGGTAACAAATAAAATATTAAAAAAAAATAATAATGGCAATGACCTAGAGTAGGGTGGGGCCACAGGAAGAAGGACTTTGGGTCACTGAATGGCCAAATTATCCACTCTGGACTTGAGCGAGAGGTCATTTGTGATGATTGTGAGGCAGGGAAACATGGAGTTTTGCATTACAGTGTTTCTGCATCCTGGCTCATGAAACACAATTCTTAGATTTTGAACCCTGAGCAGAGATGGAGCCTTGTGTTTGCTGAGTCTCCATTCACTGAGATTAAAGGACTTGAAGTGATTTCTGGGAAGGGGTAGGGGTGGAGCTAGGCACTGGTTTCCAAACACTGCCTTGTCTTTCTCTGTAACTTTTCCAGAAGCTCAAATATCTAGCATCAAGAAAAAAAACGTGTATTCAGAAGAAGCTCGATTTTGTTTTTAAGGATAAACCTGAGTCTTTGGGGGAGACATAAACTAGCTTTCATCCTCTGTCATCTATCAGAGAGCTTCATGCACTCATTCATTAATCCCTTTATTCCCTAATCCATTCATTCACCCTTTTATCTTCTAATTCATCCACTCTTGCCTTATTCACTCATTTGTTCATCTCTTTATCCACTAACTCATTTATTTGCATCTGGGAGTAGGGAACTATGAGTAGGCAAGAGGCATGAGCACGAAGATGTGACTGCACAAAATAATTTAAAGACATGCTGTCTTTACACATTATGAACCAATCGGCATCAAACTGCTCAAGTTAAACCTCTCATTTGATCAAAGCTGTGGATCTCCATTTCCCAAACTCAGCGCTTTCTTAGTTAGGACTTTAAAGCAGAGCCAATATAATCAGAGTAAGACTGCAAAGGTGTAATAGCAGAATGCCTTTCCAACTCTAAGACATGAATTCCAGTGGCTTGAAAGAATAAGACATCATCACTGTCCATTACTGTTCCAAAAAAACAAGTGATTATGTGAATCTGTGTTATGTGAATCTCATCTTCTGTATCGTGTGATACCTCTAAATTGTTCTGTCCAAATTCCAATTCCAGCTTTTTCTAAGTTCTGCTGTGATCTATAGTTCATTCTATTAAGTCTTTTCCATAATCCCTCCATGCCATGTTATACACACACACCTTCCCTGCTCCTTCCCTCCCTCAAATCCAAAAACCTTCACTTAATCACCTCTTAATCATTTGCCTGAAAAGTAAACCCTCCAGCCTCTTACTGTTTCCTTCCAGATGCTGCTGGGGAATGGCTCCCCACAGACCTCACCGAACATTCCATCATGGTCAATTGGCTGGGCAGACTGTAAGTCCAGTCCTCCAAAGCTTTTAAGCTCTTTCTTTCCAAGAAAACTCAGAGCTAACACCATTGTTTCCTCACAAAAACAGCTAACATCTGCAGACTGGAACATCAAAACAAAGGAAAAAAATTTGTGCAGGGTTCTGCTGATGTTGGATGCAAACTTTCTCGGCCATTTTAGGCAATAAATCAATGTTCTTCTTTTTAATATCTATTGAAAAATAAACCATACTGGCTGATTTTCAATTTCTCCTCAGAGAAATAGTTAACAAACAGGTTACATGCAATGACTAATTAGTCCTTCTGCCTTCCAGCTAAGCAACCTCAGCTTGTATTTGGAAATGGAATCTCTAACAAAATTCATCAGATTGCTCAAAGAATGTTTAATTTTATTCTGCGTTTAAACAGTTTGTTTCAGCTTCATTACTTTAATCAATAGATACACTGGTATAGCTCAACAAACTGCTTTTTCCAAACTAATAATGTACAATGTTTATTAGAGTTATTAACTCCAGGACTTTCCTGGTGGTCCAGTTGTTAAGATTTAGCCTTCCAATGCATGAGACATGGGTTCGATCCCTGGTTGGGGAGCTAAGATCTCACATGCCTCACGGCCAAAACAACAAAACACAACAGAAGCAATATTGTAACAAATTCAATAAAGTCTTTAAAAATGGTCCACATCAAAAAAGATCTTTAAAAAAGAATTATTAACATCCCAAACTTTGTACTGACAAATTTGAATATAATTATAAAAATCACTTTTAAAACTTTGATCTTAGTTGTTCTACAATCTCGGTTAATGTATGTTCCATTTTAGAAATAAGAACATATTGCCCCTCTAGTAGACGAAGCCAAATCCCTCTTATTCCAGCTGTTTCCTGTATAGATCATAATGGCTTTTAGTCATTTCTTTATTTTAGACAATTCCTTTAGATCAGTGTTTCTCAAACTTTCATGTGCCTACAAACCCCAGTAGAGCTTGTTAACAGTTTCTCGGGCCCATCTCCAGAGACTATGATTCATTGGGTCAGGTTGGGTCAATGAATTTGCATTTCTAACCAGCTCACAAATGATGGTGATGCTGCTGATCCAAGGACTAAAATTTGGGAACTTCTGCTGTATCTTAAGCTAACTTTTAAAAACTGTATGAATTAACTGTGAAACAGACTCACAGACTGGAGCAGGGATGGATTGTGAGTTTGGGATTAGCAAACACAAACTATTTATATATAAGATGGATAAACAAGGTCCTACTGTATAGCACAAGGAACTGTGTTCAATATCCTGTGATAAACCATAATGGAAAATAATATGAAAAAGAATATATACAACAATACAATTAAATCCTTTTGCTATATGGCATAAATTAACAAAGAACTGTAAATCAATTATACTCTGATATAATTATATATATATATATTTTCTAGGTGGAAATGATTTCTCTTTCCTCATTTGGACCATTCCAAATGGGTCTTCTAGGCATACACTAGTCAAAAACAAATGAGATTTTAAACCATAAGGACAGATTCTCAAATAATCCTGTATATCTCTTTACAAAGTTAACAAGACATGAAAACATTTTTTAATTCCTCTTTAAGTAATCAGTGGTATTTCTGTGAGCTGGTTAGAAATGCAAACTCACACATACACACAACAGACACTTTTAATGCTAGACAGTTCAGAAAAGGCTTGGGGTCTGCTGCTCCCAGCACCAAGCCCCCTGTCCTCAAGGGGTCTTCTCTCATTCCACATGGACGGAAGCCACTAGGACCTCAAACCTTAGGTGAATTCGGCTTAGCAATAATAAGAGTCCAATAGTCACAAACTTGGGGAAGGCAATGGCAAGCCACTCCAGTCCTCTTGCCTAGAAAATCCCATGGACGGAGGAACCTGGTAGGCTGCAGTCCGTGGGGTCGCTAAGGGTCGGACACAACTGAGCGACTTCACTTTCACTTTTCACTTTCACACATTGGAGAAGGAAATGGCAGCCCACTCCAGTGTTCTTGCCTGGAGAATCCCAGGGATGGTGGAGCCTGGTGGGCTTCCGTCTATGGGGTCGCACAGAGTCGGACACGACTGAAGTGATTTAGCAGCAGCAGTCACAAACTACTAGTCACATACTAGTTACATTCGTAGTCACATACTACGAATCTGACGGCTTAAAATTGTCATTGGGAAACTTATTTGACATAATATACTGAAACCTCAAGGACTCTCGAGGGTGACAGCAGAAGAGGCTAAGCAATCAACTTCAAGGTAGGCAAGAGGAAAACAGCACTGTGAACGATTCTACATGCATACATATAGTGACAGGATTCCCCTGCATCAACTGAATTTCCACTTCTTTTTCTTAACAAGCTGCACTGACCTAGGACCTAAAGTATTAATATAATATCAAATAGAAGTGGTTATAATAAAGCATCATTGCTTTGTTTCTGATCTGAAAGAGAATTATTAATATTTTACCTTTAGGTATGATATTTGCTGCAGAATACTGTTTCCCAATAGAATGGGAAAGACTAGAGAGCTCTTCAAGAAAATTAGAGAAATATCAAGGAAACATTTGATGCAAAGATAGGCACAATTAAGGACAGAAATGGTATGGGCCTAACAAACAGAAAATATTAAGATGCCGTGGCAAGAATACAAAGAAGAATTCTACAAAAAAGCTCTCAATGACCCAGAAGTCAAGTGGACGGACATTAGGAAGCATCACTATGAACAAAGCTAGTGGAGGTGATGGAATTCCAATTGAACTATTTCAAATCCTGAAAGATGAGGCTGTGAAAGTGCTGCATTCAATAAGCTAACAAATTTGGAAAACTTCCCAGTGGCCACAGGACTGGAAAAGCTCAGTTTTCATTGCAATCCCCAAAGAAGGGTAATGGCAAAGAATGCTCAGACTACAGCACAACTGAACCCATGTCACATGCCAGTACAGTCATGCTCAAAATCCTCCAAGCTAGCCTTCAACAGCATATAAGCTGAGAATTTCCAGATGTACAAGCTAGATGTAGAAAAGGCAGAGGAACCAGATATCAAATTGCCAGCATCCACTGGATCATAGTAAAAGCAAGATAATTTCAAAAAACTTGCTTCATTGAATACGCTAAAGCCATTGACTGTGTGGATCACCACAAACTGTGGGAAAATCTTAGAGAGATGGGAAGATCAGATCACTTTTCCTGCCTCCTGTGAAGTCTGTATGCAGGTCAAGAAGCAATAGTTAGAACTGCACATGGAATAATGGACTGGTTCCAAATCTGGAAAGAAGTACTTCAAGACTGTATATTGTCACCCTGCTTGTTTAACTTATATGCAGAGTACATCATGTGAAATGCCAGGCAGGATGAAGCACAAGGTAGAATCAAGATTGCTGCAAGAAATATCAATAACCTCAGATATGTAGATGACACCACCTTTATGGCAAAAAGTGAAGAGGAACCAAAGAACCTCTTGATGAAGGTGAAAGAGGAGGGTAAAAAAGCTGGTTTAAAATTCAGCATTCAAAAAACTAAGATCATGGCATCCAGTCCCATCACTTCATAGCAAATAGATGGGGAAAAATATGGAAACAGTGAGAGACTTTATCTTCTTGGGCTGCAAAATCACTGTGGACGGTGACTGCAGATGTGAAAAAGACACTTGCTCATTCTAAGGAAAGCTGTGACAAACCTAGACAACATATTAAAACACAGAGATGTTACTTTGCTGACAAAGGTCCACCTATTCAAAGCTATGGTTTTTCCAGTGGTCATGTATGGATGTGAGAGTTGGACTATAAAGAAGGCTGAGCACTGAAGAATTGATGCTTTTGAACTGTGCTGTTGGAGAAGACTCTTGAGAGTGCCTTGCACTGAAAGGAGATCCAACCAGTCCATCCTAAAAGAAATCAGTCCTGAATATTCATTGAAAGGACTGATGCTGAAGCTCCAATACTTTGGCCACCTGATAGGAAGAGCCTGCTGCTGCTGCGTCACTTCAGTCGTGTCCGACTCTGCATGACCCCATAGACAGAAGCCCACCAGGCTCCCCCGTCCCTGGGATTCTCCAGGCAAGAACACTGGAGTGGTTTGCCATTTCCTTCTCCAAGGAAGAGCCTACTCATTGGAAAAGACCCTGATGCTGGGAAAGATAGAAGGTGGAAGGAGAAGGGGGTGACAGAGGATGAGATGGTTGGATTGCATCATCAACTCAATGGACATGAGTTTAAGCAAGCTCTGGGAGATGGTGAAGGACAGAGAAGCCTGGTGTGCTTCAGTCCATGGGGTCACACAGAGTTGGACATGACTGAGTGACAGAAAAACAACCATTGCTTTACAATCCTTTCAAAATGCGTCCTCCATTGCTAAGTTGTGTCCAACTCTTTTTGATACCATGGACTATAGCCTGTCAGGCTCCTTCTGTGCATGGGATTTTCCAGGCAAGAAAACTGGGGTGGGTTGCCATTTCCTCCTCCAGGGGATCTTCCTGACCCAGGAATCGAACCCACATCTCCTGCGTCTCTGACATTGTCAAGAGGAATTTTTGCCACTGCACCACCTGGGAAGCCCTTCACAATGTATACATATGTCAAATAATCGCACTGTACTCTTTAAATATCTTACAATTTTATTTGTCAATTATACCTCAATAAAGATAAAAAAAGAAAAAAGGAAGCAGGTGCTAATCCCATTTTACAAATGGAGAAAAAAAAAGATTCTATCCTAATGAATGTCTTGTCCTACATGCCCACTTTTCAGGGGTCCCTCTCAGCTATTATCATGTCAATTAATCAATATCATATCAGTCTCACAAAGAGTGTCCTCAACTGCCCCAGGTCTGAATTTCCCTGAGTGCTCTAACTCCAATACTTATGCTTTGATATGTCCCTGTTCACACAACAGTAATAAAAATATACTTACTTATATTCATAGACATAAATCTACCTCCTCGAAGATCTAACATATTTGGATGTGGATGGTGTCTATTTCAATGAGTATACACGCATTCAAATTTGATAAGTACACATATATTTACAAGAAGAAGTTCATGAGCCATAAATGTTTGCACTCACAAAAACTGGAAGCAACTAAAATTTATCAACATTTGAAAAGTATTCAAATTTTTCACTACTAATATTAAGAATATATAGTGTTCTAAGAAAGTATTGATAGCTTTTAGCAAGAACTTTTAGGCCAAATGGACAAAATAAAACACACCCTATAAACCAAATATACTTATGATCAGTCTTAAGAGTAATACAAATAGCAAAACTGAATAAGAATATGTTCAGTTTTTCTGATTTTTCAATTCCTGTGAATTTTATGGTACATGAGATTCATATGTTTTACTAATGGTGGTGGTTTAGTCACTAAGTTGTGTCCAACTCTTGCGATCCCATGGACCTTTGCCCACCAGGCTCTCTGTCCTTGAGATTCTCCAGGCAACAATACTGGAGTGGATTGTCATTTCCTTCTCCGATTTTACTAATGATTAGGCACAAATTCAATTTTCTCACACATTTTTCCTTCTGGAAATTAATAAGATGCCATTTTATAGCATGTCTCAGTTCACTTTAGTCATTTTAAACTTTCTAAAACAGTTCTCAGAACAGACGTGGTTGAAAACGGGGAAGGGGTTAGGGGAAGGATGGAGTGGGAGGCTGGGGTTAGCAGATATAAGCTACTTTATATAGGAAGGACAGACAACAAGACCCTACTGTAAAGTACAAGAAACTATATTCAACATCCTGTGATAAGCCACAATGAAAAAGAATATAAAGAATGCACTTGAATGTATCTGAATCACTTTGCAGTACAGCAGAAATTAACATAACATTGTAAAATAACTATAAGAGAAAATAAAATAGACTTCTCAGCTTTCATTTTTAACTGTCTCTACTAGTTAACAGAAAATGCCTCCAACAACACTATGAATCTTTTAATCAAGTTTTATACGTGGCTTCATTAAAACGAGTTAAATAGTAGTTCACACAAATTGAATGACAAAGATCGTACTTGTCTTCTCCTTCCCAAGTTTGAGAAGGAGTTGCCTGTCATCTTTCATTCTCACTTTTGGGAAAAAGAAAAGTGCATCATCTCTCTGGGGACTCTTGCCATCCACAGAGGTGGATGGTGCAGCCTCAATGCCTGTAGCCATTCAGAACCAAGGCAGCTTCATGGAGAGGGTGAGGGACTGTGGGAGCTCCTGACCCCTTACCAGTCTGCATGCTGGCCCAGGCTTGAGAAACACTGAGCAGTAACGCAAGGATGACAAAACTGCAGGAAAGTGCGGCGTGAGTGTAATTTCAACTCCAGTGTTCAATCCTAACATGGCTGACTCCGGTTCCTGAGCCGTCCAGGGTGAGCTTCTCAAATGGAAGATACTGAAATCCTTCTACTTAAAAGCACATTCTGGGTGTAGAACAACTGCTTTGTCATTATTTTTCTTTCTCATCTGTAGTCTTTTTGTTCTATGATCCATTGTGTACAACTTGTTTCATGATCTTTACTTCTACACATTTGACAGAAAGGTATCATTGTCCAGGCTTCAAACTACCCATGAAATATTAATAAAAAAGTGTATTAACCTCACAAGAGCACTTCAGTACGTTTTAGATCACTGAGACTTTTTTAAAACTTCATTTAATGCATTGTAGTTCAACTTTTCACTACACACTATGGTTTCGGATGGCCACTCAGAAAAAAAAGAATAAAGAGCCAATGGTTACAGTGAAGTACAGATCTTCCCAACAGAAGCTATCCAGGGTCTTTCAGTATATATGAAATCTGCATACACAATATTTGGTATATAGGCAACAATACTTTTTTAAAAAATCTGACCTTTTGAATAGGACTGTCCATTTGAGCTACTTACTAAAAAACTAAGAAAGTGTGTATGTCTCAGAAATACCCTCTAAAACCATTAATCTAAGCACACGAGAAAGAGAACTATGGCTGGTAGGTCAGAATGAAGGAAGAAGATCCTGAAAGGTCACAAAAATCTGTGGAATCATCATAAAATATCTGAATAATTTGTCTCTAAAGAAGAGTGATTCATTCAGGTCCATCCACCTCAGGCTTTAAATGAACTCAGGCTCAAAATAAACTACAGTTCAAAACTAAGCTGTATCATCCTAAGCCATTGGCAACCAACTGCAGTAATAGATAAATCTAGAACTTTACAAATGTGTTAAAAGAAAACACATTGCAAAAAATGAGTACAAAGTAATTTTTAACTGAAGTTCCTAGTGTTCAATCAACTGACATGATATAGTGATGAAACACAGGCTTTGGAACCTGACAAAGATTCAAACCCAGTGTTTTTACCAGGTATTTGACCTAGAAAAAATATTATTCACTTTCTTTCCTCACATAAAAAGTGAAAATAACAGAATTTTCTTTGCAGAACTGCAAGAATTCAGAAATTATGTAAAGCCTTTACCAAACTTTGCTGATAAACAGTGGTTGGCGCCTATAGTATATCAACAGATCAATGGATAAAGAACATGTGGTACATATATACAATGGAATATTACTCAGCCATAAAAAAGTGTGAATTAATGCCATCTGCGGAAACATGGATGGACCTAGAGATTATTGTACCAAGTGAGGTCAGTCAGACAAAGACAAATATCATACGCTATCACTTACATGTGGAATCTAAACTATGACACAAATAAACTTATTTATGAAACAGAAGCAGACTCACAGAAAGAGAACAGATTTGTGGTTGCCAAGGGGGGTGGTGGAGGGATAGAGTAGGAGTTTGGGGTGAGCAGGTTTAAACTTTTATATACAGAGTCGACAAACAAGGGCTTGCTATATAGCATGGGGAACTATATTCACTCTCCTGGGACAAATTCTAATGGAAAAGAATACATAAAAGAATATATGAGTGAGTGAAAGTTGCTCAGTCGTGTTCGACTCTTTGTGACCCCATGGACTATACAGTCCATGGAATTCTCCAGGTCAGAACACTGGCATGGGTAGCCTTTCCCTTCTCCAGGGGATCTTCCCAACCCAGGGATCAAACCCAGGTCTCCTGCATTGCAGGCAGATTCTTTACCAGCTGAGCCATAAGGGAGGACCACAATAATGAATACATATATGTAAAACTGAGTCACTCTGCTGTACACAACATTGTAAATCAACTATACTCCAATAAAATAAATAAAATAAAACTTTAAAAAAAAAGAGTGGTTGGTGTTATCATCACCATTATCACTATTAACAGTTGACATGTCTCTGATGTATTCTTAAACTTAAATATATTCTTAAATTTGCCCTATGCAATAAGCTAGTTGCAAATTTAGCACAGGTAAGCTAAAATAATACTCCTGCCCCTAAATAACACTTTAAAAAAAAATTAAAACAAATGATTGACATTCTATCTACAAGTCATCATTATGGCATTCCCATCAAGAGGTCTATCTATATACAAACTTTCAAGAGCAAATAGATTTAAGAGATCCAGCTCTCCAGAGATGAGTGTTTATGCAAGCTTCTGTTCCATTTCCTTTAATTCAAGTTTTCCTTTCAATATTTTCTAGAGCATACATTCAGCAGAATTATATTAAATATTAAAATCTTTTCATATGGGATTGGAAATTAAGTGATACGAGACATTCGTGAGTGACCTCTGAATCACTTCATCTGTTTCTCCATAGGTCCTGCCTTTTAAACCCAGCCCTAAAACCTGGGCAAAGAGAATTCAAAATTGCCCTCAGCTTTTATCTGTGACTGGGTCCACAGATTCCTGTAGAATGCAAGGCTTGAAATGTGACATAGCATTTAAAATTCAGAGAAGCCTTAGCCCTTAAAATAAAAATTATCAAAAAGTAGAAATTGTTTCTAACTAAAATAAGATTCATATTTTGACTCCAACATTTAGCTATAATTGGTTTCTATTTCACAGTGAAACACAGATCAAGGAAAGAATTTAAAAAGTGGATGCCAGACTCTACACGCCCGGTGTGTTACAGATGGACAAATGCAGTGAGAGAGAGACCCTCCACTTCCTTCAGGATCCAAAATCACTTGGAAGGAAACCTCAGGAGGAAAGATGTCTGACAGACACATTTCTCTGGGGCTTCCTGCCTCCTTGCTTGCCAAGCTTCCCAGACTCCATCGGTTGTTAATAAAGTTCACTGAAAAGACTTTGTGAAAGGCTGATTTCACAGGGTGAAACATATTAAAGGTATTTTTTCTGTAGCTGAAGTTTCCCTTCACGCGCACTTCCCTACTTAAAAAATCCAAGGAAGCTTAACTCAGAAAGTAACAAGCGTAAGGAGACATTTGATGCTCTATCAGTGGGATACTCAGCACCACCAGTGAATCCAAAACCCGGGCCCACAGCTCACACACTGCAACAGAGAAGCTGTTTCACCCTGAGGGTGTCATTATACCCTGCCATGTCTCTATTCCTTCTCTTGTAAAGTGGGATGACAAGGAGATGCATATCATACACTGTGTGAACTAACCCAGCAAAAACCTAGACATGGAAAGTGAATGAAAAGTTAGATTCTACTCCTCTGACCTTTATATGATAGCCAAGAAAGAAAAAAATATAGACATTCAAACTTCCAAAATGAATACATGAATTTTAAAACATTCTAGTCCAATATAAAAAAAATGATTGAAAGTTACTTATTCTTGTTTATAAAAATATCTTTGATATAATTAAACACATATCTTTTTTGCCAGTCATAAAGTCAGTGAATTTGGCTAAAACTACCTGAGTTTACACTATGAATGGATTTTTGGCACCTACAAACGATTTTATTCTGTAAATATTTACCAGAACCTAAGTATTTAAGTCTTCTGGATAATAGAAAAGGTAAATGTAGCTTCACCTTTTAGAAAATCTCAGTCTAGCATTCCAAATATTACAGATTTACTAGAGGGATGTTTCCGTCTTTTGACCATCTTTGGTGGGGAACAGAGCTTTGATTCAGAAAACAAGCGTGGCTTCACTGAGTGCTACTTAAGAGTTGGGGTTGGCAGGGGGCGGAAATGAAGGACACAGAGAAAGACATTTAAGGAAAGTTTCACCACTAATAGAAGGTGAGGATCCATCTTCAAATCAAGGGTGAAAAAATAATAAAGCAGTTTATAAGATTAGGGGCTTTTATTATTTTTTCTTGTTAAAGAGTAGATAGATATATGAAAGATGAGCTAATTTTTAAGATTAAATAAAAGGGAAGATAAACTGATGTCTGAGGCAGCTACGGATGTGAGGAAGAATACAAATCCTGTTTAAGGCATTCATCTGTTTTTATCTTTTAAGTGTAGTCTTGACAATATAAAACATTTCCAGAGGTTAATATGGCTCATCTGTGTAGCACTCAATTTGAATCTCCTACTCAGTCTAACAATCGTGAGACCAGGAAACCATGCTCATGTGGTGATTTTACTGTGAGGTCTTCAAGCAGGCTGGACAATCACTTTCAAATCAGAATTTCTGCTAAAATGATATTCTCCACATATATGAATTTGCTTGATCTCTTTTAAATACCATCTGCTCCATAAGCATAACACATCAAATTATATGTCTGCACCGTCTAGCCCCTTGGTTGATGAGGGAAAATCAAAAGAAATAAAAATAAAAGCTAAGCTTAGAGGAGGAAAATGAGGAAAAGGAAAGAGGGTCAGGGAAAGTTGCAGCCCAGAGTGAATAAGCAGAAAGGAAGCCAGAAGCCTTGGAGGAGCTCAGAGCTAATGAAAAAAACAAGAACACTGGGTTGGGGGAGGGAAGGATGAGAAAGCCAGCTGGAAGGAGAGAAAGCAAGCAAGAGGGAAGCCAACAGAAACCCAAAGACAGAAAGTATTGGAGAAGGAAGGGAACAGGAAATTTATTGGAAACCAAGTTGTTTTTCCTTTTGTATCCAATGCAATTCTACTCCAGGCAGAACTCTATTCTCACCTTCAGAGAGGAGAAAAGGGAAGTCAAAACTCATAGGAGTCCACAGGCTGGAGCCAGGAGCTCTCCAAAGACAGATTGGAGGAAACACGAGCCAACAGCAGACCCTCTAAAGCAGAGACTGGGACAAAGAGGAGCAGCATCGCCCAGCCCAGCGTTTCCCCAAAGACAGCTGAAGCAAAGAACAGCGCGAGCTGCTGCTGAATCAGAATTTCTAGCACATTTAATAAACGCCTCAGTCGACTCCTCTCACCAGCACGGTCAGGAAACACTGGTGGACTGTGAAAACGGGGGGCTCTGGAACCTCAGCTGCCTGAATTCACCTCTGAGATCACTAACTGTTGATCATGAGCAAGTCATTTAACCTGTGTCTCAGTTACTGTGTCCATAAAAAGGATTGTTATGAGGATTAAGTGAGTTACTGCATGTCACGTAGTTAGGCATGTCCAGTGCCTATTTAATAATGATTCCAGGCAAAGCAAAAGATAAGATTGTAAAGAAGAGGTTAATAAGAAGAAGAAATTACTGTTACCAACTTCACGCATATTAAGTGGAAAGATCCAAAATAAGCTTACATCAGTAGAGATAAAATACAATAAAGGAACTATCTACTTAATCACTCATTCATTCAGTCACTCATTTAACAAATTGTATTGAACTGCATCATACATCTGTTCCGTTCCGTTCTGTCGCTCAGTCGTGTCCGACTCTTTGCGACCCCGTGGACTGTAGCCTACCAGGCTTCTCCGTCCATGGGATTCTCCAGGCAAGAATACTGGAGTGGGTTACCGTTTCCTTCTCCAGGGGATCTTCCTGACCCAGGGATCGAACCCGGGTCTCCCGCATTGGAGGCAGACGCTTTAACCTCTGAGCCACCAGGGAAGCCCCATCATACATAAAAGGGAGTAAATAATAGTATACTGTTTCTCTAAAGACAGATACTTAAGTTAGGCATAATAATAATTTTCATGTTTAAAAAATATCTTCTATATCTTTCCCAATTTTTCCTTAGAGTGAAAACCAGTGTAAGTCAGTTTCTCTGAAAAATCTTATCTTTCCATGAAGCAGACAACTCTTTATTCATTTTTTAAACTTTAAATTGTTTTTCTATACAAACTTTAATCTATAAGATGAATAAGCTCTAGGAATCTAAGGTATAGCCTCATGATAGTTAATAATATTATATTGTATGCTTGAAAGTTGTTAAGAGGGTAGATCTTAATCTCACTACAAAAAAAGTAATGGTGATTTCTTTTAATTAATTAAATGATGATTAAGTATGGGATATGATGCAGATATTAGGCAAAACTTTGGTAATTATTTTGTAATATATGCATATCAAATCTGTACACCTTAAACTTATAATGTTTGATGTCACTATATCTGAATAAAGCTGGAAAAATAAATTCATAAATTATTAATGTCAATAGTTTGCTTATTGTCTGGAATGTAACCACTTCAAAAGCTTTGTAACATGGTAAATGAATATATTTTTTACAATTCAAATTATATTGCAAAATTAGTGCTTTTTGTATTTCCACTGTCTTATTGTTAATCTTTCAATTATCCTGTTCGGAACAAACTTCTCACTGAGAACCAGAAAATCTGGTGAGAGCGCGTGCTAAGTCTCTTCAGTTTTGTTCGACTCTTTGCGACCCTATGGACTGTAGCCCACCAGGCTCTACTGTCCATGGAATTTTCCAGACAAGAATACTGGAGTGGACTGCCATTCCCTTCTCCAGGGGATCTTCCTGACCCAGGGATTGGACCTGTGTCTCCCGAGGCTCCTGCATTGCAGATGGATTCTTTCCTGCTGAGCCACCAGGGAAGCCAGAAAATCTGGTAAAAATTAGTGAAAAACTCCTTTTGATAGCCTTAGGGGTTTCCGAGGGTAGGTTCACTTCGGTGGCCAAGATACCATGCAGAAGGAAAAATATAAAGTGATTAAGGCTAATTTTCAGCATAACTTTTCCCCTTGGGGCATTCGCCAATTCTAATGTAATTAGGTGAAAAGCTAGGATGAGCATCAGAGCTCCCAGGAGCCTGAGAGGTTGAGGAGGAAATATTTTTGAGTTCAGATCCCAAAAAGGAGACGACATTCTGGTAAACACTCTAGGGCTTTAGTCAGAACCCTGAAGGATGACAAGATAAAAATGAGGATGACAAGAAAAGAGAAGCCCTCACAAATGAAGTAGGTCCAGCCTCGAATCAGCTAAATATATGATTGCCTTAAGATAAGCTACCCTTGCGACTGAACAACAACAAAAGCTACCCGTGCACTAAATGCCTGCTAGAAGCAAAAGATAATTCTTTCTGACCTCACACCCATCAGAACTGTTGTTCAGTTGCTCAGTCATGTCCAACTCTTCGCGACCCCATGGGCTGCAGCATGCCAGGCTTCCTCGTCCTTCACTATCTCTTGGAGTTTGTTCAAACTCAAGTCCATTGAGTCGGTGATGCCACCCAACCATCTCATCCTCTGTCGCCCCCTTCTCCTCCCACCTTCAATCTTTCCCAGCATCAGGGTCTTTTCCAATGAGTCACCTTTCGCATGAGGTGCTCAACTGAAGCTTCAGCTTCAGCATCTGTCCTTCCAATCAGTATTCAATGTTGACTTCCTTTAGGATTGACTGGTTTGATCTCCTTGCTGTCCAAGGGACTCTCAAGAGTCTTCTCCAACAGCACAGTTCACAAGCATCAGTTCTTCAGTGCTCAGCCTTCTTTATGGTCCAACTCTCACACCTGTACATTACTACTGGAAAAACCATAGGTTTGACTATACAGACTTTTGTCAGTAAACTGATTTGTCTGCTTTTTAACACACTGTCTATGTTTGTCATAGCTTTTCTTTCAAGGAGCAAGTGTCTTTTAATTTCATGGCTACAATCACTGTCCACAGTGATTTTGGAGCCCAAGAAAACAAAGTATCTCACAGTTTCCTTTTTTTCCTACATCTATTTGCCATGAAGTGATGGGACCGGATGCCATAATCTTAGTTTTCTGAATGTTGAGTTTTAAGCCAGTTTTTATACTGTCCCCTTTCACCTACATCAAGTGGCTCTTTAGTTCCTCCTTGCTTTCTGCCAGAAGGATGGTGTCATCTGCATATCTGAGGTTGTTGGTATTTCTCCAGGCACCCATCAGAATGACTATTATCAAAATGACAAGAAATAAGTGTTGGTGTTATTAGTGAGGATGTGGAGAAAAGGGAAACCTTGTACATTGTTGATGAATATGTGAATTGGTGTAGCCACTATAGAAAACCTTTTTGAGTAGGAAGTTTCCTCAAAAAGTGAGAAATAAAACTGTCATATGATTCAACAATTCTACTTCTAAGTGTTATCCCAAGGATAGGAAACCACTATCTCAAATAGATATCTCACTCCCCTGTTCACTGCAGCATTATTTACAATAGCCAAGAGTGAAAACAACCCACGTGTCCACTGATGAATGAATAAAGAAAATGTGCTATGTATTTATAAAAAGGCACATTATTCAATTATAAAAAGAAGGAAACCATGCCATTGGCTACCAGATGGACCTAACGGCATTATGTCAAGCAAAATAAGTCAGACAAATACTGTACTATTTCACTTACATGTAGAATCTTAAATAGAGAGAGAGAGAAAACAGGCTTGTGATTTCCAAAGGCAGTTTGTAGAGGGTGAGCAAAAAGAGGTGGAAGAACAGTTAATCTTTTCTGGAGAAGGACAGTATGACTGAAAGCCTCAAATTTTGTCTATAATATTTTCATAACAGGTGTCTAACTTAAAAACTGAAAAGCTAGTAGTCTTTGCAAGAGGGAAGATAAATGAAAGAGACCCACTGAAGATATTGGAAAGATCAGAGATGAAACTTAAAATAACTGATAAACATTCAAGCATTCTTGATACAATGGAGAACTGTGGCAGAGAACTAAAAATTGGTTTCAGAAACAAGGTAGAAATGTAGTAATTCAAAAAATAACTAAAAACTAAGGATGCAAATTAAATTAGCAGCAAATTAGATAAAGCTAAATTGGGAATTAGTGAAATGGAATATACTCAAAAAAATTCAGATCAAAAATGGTAAGAAAAGAAGAAAAATACAAAAATGAGTATAAGAAATCAATGGGGCACAACAAAATGTTCTAAGATTCTTCACACTATAGGTCTAAGTTGCTGCTGCTGCTGCTGCGTCACTTCAGTCGTGTCCGACTCTGTGTGACTCCATAGACCGAAGCCCACCAGGGTCCCCTGTCCCTGGGATTCTCCAGGCAAGAACACTGGAGTGGGTTGCCATTTCCTTCTCCAATGTGTGAAAGCAAAAAGTGAAAGTGAAGTCACTGGGGGTAAAAAAGAAATAAGTAATATTTGAAAACAACTGGTAGAAAATTTCCCAAAACACATAGAAACCAACAAGCATCAAGTCACAGACCCAAGAAGCACTATGAACCACTATCAGATATGAAGAAAACTACCTCTAGACACATCAATAGTCATACTGTTGGAAACCAAAGATAACAAGAAGAGAACTGAAGACAGGTTATCATCAAAGGTCCAAAAATAAAGCCAACAGCTGGTTTGTCTCTTACTTGTCTCTGGTTTCCATTTACCTATTGAGAAATCTGTATTTTGTATGGTTGCCATGTCATGTATCCTAATTCTTTGTATGGAACATATATTTAAACTTAATATTCATTATATTTATGCATATTGTATGCGTGTATACATAAATGTAATTTCAAGCAAATAAGAACTAAAAGTATCACCAGCAGATTTTTAATAAAGAAAATATTAAAGCAAACACTTTAGGGTGAAGGGGAATAATTCCAGATGAAGGGATGGATCTTTAGAAAGTAATGAAGAGCAAGGAAATGGGAAATACACCACAAATGTAAATGCACATCGACTGTATAAGTATATATTACAAATACAGCATGTAGAGGATGAATACGTACAACCGTATATGAAGACACTAACAGGAGCTACATTTTTAATATAGAACTAATTTATACGATATTTTAATAAGTCAAGTTTGCATGTTGACACCTTCTAGGTAACAACTAACTACTGTAGAAACAGTATGCCATAGGCTATCTTCATGGAGGCCCCCTACGGTTTGCTGCTTCAAGGATGCTTGGACTGCACCTGGCGATCCTGCCCTGCCCGCCCCTCGAGCCAGCCCTGGCCAACCTCAGTGCCCTGCCTCCCCTCCGGCTCCCCTGCCCCTCTGGGTTCCCCTTGCCCTTCCGGGTCCCCCCCGGCCCCGCCCCTCCGGGTCCCCCCCACTGCCCCTCCAGCTCCCCCGCCCCTCCGGGCCTGGCCCCTCCGGATCCTACCCCCGCCCAGCCACCCCTCCGGTCCCCGCCCCTCTAGCGGCGCAGCCCACAGGCCTTGCCCGCCGCCCGCCGGGAGGGCTCGCTGAACGGCCACCAGGACCCAGGTGGCCGTGACCACCAGAGAGACCTGGAGCGCTGGGCCTCCTGCGCCTGCCTGGCCGTGTCTTACTCTGTGGATGGAGGTTACGTGGCTTGGAAAGACTTTGCCAGCTTTCATCAATCTCGTGGGGAGAGGGAACATGCGGAGAAACGGATGAAGCTGCAGAACTATGGAGGTGGCCGAACCGTCCTTCGGGACATCAGGAAACGGGACGCTGATGGAGGCGAGAATGGGCTGAATGCAATGGAATGTGCGCTACACCTGGAAAAAAGTGTCAACCAGCCAGTACTGGAACTGCACACACCAGCCACTGACCGAAAATGACCCCCATTTGGGTGACTTCCTTGACACTCACTGCCTGAAAGAGCAGGTGAAATCCATCAAAGAACTGGGTGAATACTGAGCCAACCTGTGCAAGATGGGGGCCCCCGAATCTGGCATGGCAGATTACCCCTTGAGAAACACACCCAGAGAAGCAGTGTAAGGATAAGGAGAGCAAGAGCTAAGCCTTAGGCTGGCTCCCTGGTCACCAAGGGCTGACTTCCCTGGTCACCAAGCCAGTGCCTGCATGTTTGGATTACCTCCACCGTTTCTGTGAGTTGTACTAAAACATCTACTTAAGTTCTTTTCTTAGTACCATTCCTTCAAAAAAAATTGGTACACCCTCCCCCCTAAAAAAAAAAACCAAAACAAACACAGTATATAACCACCAAGCTAATGGAGGGGAAAAATTAATTTTAAAAAATTACATAATTTCAAAGAAGTCATAAAACAAGTAAAGAGGGTGCTGTAAAGGGCCAAAGAACACCTGAGTCAAACAGAAAACAGGCAGTGGGACAGGCTGGTAGTTTGTTTTTTTTGACAATTCTTCCCCACTGACCCTATGGTCTTTATTAACAGCTGCGCACTGTTAACCAAAAAGTATACAGTCACTTTAATCTTTTCACTAAATTTAAACAAACATATTATATATTCAGGTTAAACTCAAGAGATCCTTTAACACTAAATACTTTACTTAGAATCTTAATTTTTGCTCACAGCAAATGTAACTCAGAGGATCAGGATAAAATGTAAAATAACTATAAACTTAATCTCACATAATCCTGGGTGTTCTTTGGAAGGACTGATGCTAAAGCTGAAACTCCAATACTTTGGCCACCTCATGCGAAGAGTTGACTCACTGGAAAAGACTCTGATGCTAGGAAGGATTGGGGGTGGGAGGAGACGGGGACGACAGAGGATGAGATGGCTGGATGGCATCACCAACTCAATGGACATGAGTTTGAGTGAACTCCGGGAGTTGGTGATGGACAGGGAGGCCTGGCGTGCTGTGATTCATGGGGTCGCAGAGAGTCGGACACGACTGAGTGACTGAACTGAACTGAATCTACAACTGTGTCTTTAAAAAACAAAACAAACATATTTAAAATGCTGTTTATGATAGAATTTAGATCATTGGAAATTGTATTGCTGTGATAGGGTATTAATATATAAAGAGATTTACTTACTGCTTAAATCTCTTTATTAATATAGAAAGAAATTTAGTTACTGAATCAAACAAGGACTATTTTACAAGGAAACTTCATTTTAATAAAAAATTGAAACCACCAGTTAAGCCAGCTTCATCATATGCATTTTAACTGAGACAAATAACAAAAAATAAAACAGAACCTAAGTGATAGCTTGAACCACAGAAGGATCATTTTTGATCCTGACCTGTTAAGGAATTCTTCTGCAAAACCAGTGGCATAACTAAAAGAGGGAGAACTAAAGAATTGTGTTGTGTCGAGCTGCTGCAGTGTAAGCCTTTCATTCACATGGACTCGTTTTATATTTGGTGATAAACTGCTAAGCTCCAAAAGTGTGTATTGTACTTACACACACATAACAATATTTTATCTTAATAACTTATTGGTAGCAGAAAAGAGTCTAGGTCTTGAATCTTCTATTGACTAGCATAGGATTCTTCCAAAACAGAGCATTCTGTCTGTCCCAGCTGCAACCAAATCATTTCAAAACTCAGGGGCCCTGCCCATGATTCCCTCTACCATATTCAGCAGTGGAGAAATAGTTAAATAGCTCATTTAACAACCTCCAGAATCAATTTTCAACTCTTTCCCCATGAAAGTATGACTAAATTCGATCAGATGAAAAGATAAGAGACAACCTAAATGCCCATCAACATGTGAATGGATAGAGAAGATATGGTATGCACATCTATATACACACATACGTATGATGAAATATTACTCAGCCAAAAATTGAATGACAATGTCATTTGCAGCAACACAGATGCAACTAGAGAATCATACTAAGTGAAGCATTAATAAGTCAGAGAGACAAATACCATATGATATATCACTTATATGTAGAATTTAAAGAATGATATAAATGAAATTATTTACAAAGCAGAAATAGGCTCATAGACATAGAAAACAATTTTACAAATACCAAAGGAAAAGGCGGGAGGCATAAATTAGGAACATGGAGTTAATAGATACACACTACTATATATAAAATAGATAAACAAGGGAGCTATATTCAATATCTTGTAATAACCTATAATGGAAAAGAATACAAAAAGAATATATATGTATAACTGAATCACTTTTCTGCACACTTGTAAGTAAAACATTATAAATTATAGTTCAATTTTAAAAAGGTAAAACACAAACAGGAATAATATCCGCCTATCAGCACTAAGACCAAACTTTATTGACATCTGTCTTAACTGTCATCACATTGGAATTCACATAAAAAAGATTAGCATTGTACTACAATGTACCAATCATCGTTTTGGACCCTGAAAAGTGCTAAGAAGGAGCTCATGGTCCCCATATACTTCAGATGCTTATGCCCTAGTAGGGTAAACCTCTATTCTTTTGTTCATTCAGCAAGAATTCATTGGTCATCAAAAACTAATTGGACATTTTATTCATTGCTGAGAATTTTGTGGTGGAATTTTTCCTTACTTTTATGATGCTTACAGTCAAGTAGGGAATTAAACATAAAATGATAACAAAAATAAAGATGGTAATTCATTTATATATAGTGAACAGTGCACTGTGAAATGTAAGGTAACAGGAAATGCTTGGCTTGAGAGTCTGAGAAAGTAAAATCTAACTTAAGACCTCAAGGTTAATTAGTTGCAAAGACTCTATCAGAAAGGTAAATAGATAAAGACCCTGTTTCCAGAGGAAAGATTATTGGAAAACTCAAAGAAGGACACAGTGGCAAGGATAAGAAGGCATAGCTTAAGACAGTGCTGCACAGATGCCATGAAAATATCATCTGAGCCTTCCAAGAATACATTAAAGGTCTTGCTTGCTATTCACTCTTAAAAGCAATGAGAATTCACAGAAGGCTGTGAAACAGGAGAACAGCATGATACCATTTGAAACAGAGTACATCTCTCAACTAGCTGTAGAAACAATGGGTTGAAGAATGACAAGACTCCAGTAGTGTACTGGAAAGAAAATGCCAATTTAAAATCCATAGCAGCAGTAAGTTGGAAAAGCAGATGGATCTGAGAGAAATTCAAGAGGTAAAATTGCAGGACTTAATGACACCCTGAATATGACAGAAAGAAGGAAATGGGCTCTTGGTTTGTGCTTCCAGGGCAGAAAGAATAGAGAAGGGCTGCAGTTGGAAGGAAATGGCAACCCACTCCAGTATTCTTGCCTGGGGAATCCCAGGGATGGGGGAGCTGGTAGACTGCCATCTATGGGGTCGCACAGAGTCGGACACGACTGAAGCGACTTAGCAGCAGCAGCAGCAGCAGTTGGAAGAGGAAGAATGTGAATCTGATTTTGCAAATGTTGAGTCTGAATTGCTTTTGAGATACTCAAGCAGATGGACATCAGGACTGGAGTTTAAGAGACAGAAGGGACTACAAGTCTGGAAGATACAGATATACTAATAGTGTCAAAAACTGTGAGTGTGGGTAAAATTCATGAGAAATCCGAATAATTACCAGACAGAGGCCACTGAGCCAGTCTGGTTCCAGCCTGAGGAACCCAGAGCAGTAGGGCTGAAAGCAATAAGAATGTTAAACAGAGAAGCCAGGGAAGGAGGTAAATTGCAGAGTGAAGTGTCAGGTTTCACTGGGAATTCAACAGGACGAGACCTACATTACAATTCCACAACATTGGAACCACAACAAAATTATGCATAAAGTGCCACAAGAGCACAGAAGAAGGATACTGACTTTAAAAAGAGAAAAGAGTTGATCAAAAGAAGTGATCTTTAAGCTGTGCCTGAGGAATGAATAGGAGTTTCTCAAGCAAATCAGTCCAGGGATAAAAAGGCAATGTTTAGAGAAGGTATAGCAATTTCTCAAAAAGGAAACAAAACATCTTCATCAGGCTGATGAATATTCCCAAACCCCATTTCCTGCATTCCTAGATAAGTCATTCTAGCCATCTTCAATTACTCTGCTTACACATCCTAACAGGGCAAAGTAGGCATCCTAGCAGTCTAGCCTCTGTCATGGTCCCCAAACCCACAAAATCAGAATATGGGATGGGAAAAGAGAAACATAATATTAACACGGCAACAGAAGTCATAGAAAGTCTTACACTTTTTGACTGAAATGTAAGAAGTTCTGATTCTGTAACAGAGTAAATATAAAGGTTTAAAGTTATTACACAAAGATCAAAGGAGAAGACAAACTGCATAGAAGACATTCAAACGTATGGGAAGATAAAGACTAATTTTCCTTCTCTTGCACTGTCAGCAACAGTCTTTGAGTCAGACGACCTCCGCCATCTTTCAGGTCATGAGGAGAAATCTTTGAAAGAATCCACAGATGCTGAACTCCAATCTGTAGAACTAAGGTTACAATGTAACATGGTAATACATTGAAGATACACTGAATGTAAAATTACAGGAAAAATGGAGCCTAATATCACTATTAGAATAGTTGATTGGCTGATTCATGTCAATGTATGGCAAAAACTACTAAAATATTTTAAGAAAAAAATTTAAAAAGACACAAATCAAATTATGCTTACCCGCTAAACTGTTATATTTAATACAAGTTTTTATTTTGTAGATAGATGTATGAAGAATAAATACTGTGCATCCGGCAAAATTTGAAAAATAGTTAAACTCTCATAGTCTCCTTCCCTTTTCCCATGTTTCAACATTCACTTAACTACCACTGCTATTTCTCTGTGAAACTTCAAATTGTAAGCTCTTTTAAGAGAAAATCAATTTCTTTGCATAGATTTTCTTCATTTACTTGCCATTTCCGGTTGAGACTGTATTAAATTGAAGGCATGTGGCTACTATTCACCTGCCCTCATAGTTGTCTTCAAATGGGATTTCACGCATCACATGGGAATACATTTTGCTCTGAAATCCTTCTGCTATTTACTTACCATCTTCCCCCAGCTTGTTCAAGTGTGTTAAAGCCTAAATACATTACAGATAAGGGATGATTTCACCCCACCCTGTTTTCCTAGCCTTAGGTGTTGGCTTCCTTCCGTTTTTCTGCCTCGCATTCCGACAAATTCGTCGCCTTTGTCACACAATAATAAGAGAACTGAAAAGAGCGACGCTGTTCTCAGGCAAGTGCTGCGTATCACAGGAAGGATCCTTTTCCAGGGAAACGCAGAGAAGGAACACTTTCCTTCCGACCATCTGCATGTGGCCAAGGTAGGGAATTTAAAGGGTCTCCCCGAGGGGCGGGTGCGCAAGTTCACCCCTTTTCAGGGGAGAGGCCTTCGCACCGCAGAACCGCCGCAGGAAGGGCCCCGGGCGGGGAGGCGCCGCGGCGGCGGGAGAGGAGATGGTACCTGCGCGGGCTCGAGCGCCCCTGCCGCTGCATCCCCGATCCAGAGATGCTCGCGCAGCAGCTGCTGGTAGCTGAGGCAGTGCTTCACTGCGCAGGGCACGTTCCCCATGGCGGGGCCGGGCGGCGCGGGGACAGGCGAGGCAGCAGGCAGGGGCGAGCGGCGGGGCCGGCGCCAGGGGATGCTCCGCGTGCGGGCCTCGGAGCGCCCCTCGGCTCCGGCGCGCTCTGCGCACTGCGGCGGCGCCGCGCAGGACGCAACGGGCACCTGCGCACACGCGGTCCACGCCCGGGCCCGCCAGTCACAGCCCGGCGCGCGCGCTCCGCGCTGTGCGCAGCACTCGGGGCTGAGAGCGCTGGCGCGCACCTGCACTTACTGGCTTCTCATCAGGTTCAGACCCCACAGAAAAAGCAAGGGTTAGGTCTCCACCAAAGGAAAAGCATCTGTGTTTTCCTTTGGGGAGTTTGCTCATGCCCAGGTATGATTTTCCCTGCCCTGTGTAGACGTGCCTGGCCTTGAACTCACCTGAGTTTATCTTCATGAGAATAAGCTTGACAGATGCACACTGCTATCTTTAAAACAGATAATCAACAAGGACCTACTGTATAGCACAGTAAGCTTTGCCCAATATTTTGTAATAACCTAAACGGAAAAAGAACTAGAAAAAGAAGAATAGATGCCTGTATATCCATAACTTTGCTGTACATGTGAAACGAGCACAAAATTGTTAATCAACTATACTACTAAAACAAAAATTTTAAAATAAAGATATCGTCCATATTGGATTAAAGCCCAGTCTAATGAGCCTCCTTTAACTTGATTACCTATATAAAACTATGTCTAGAAATAAGGTCACATTCTGAGATAGCAGTTCAGTTCAGTTCAGTCTTTCAGTCCTGTCTGACTCTTTGCAACCCCGTGAACTGCAGCACACCAGGCTTCCCTGTCCATCACCAAATCCCAGAGCCTGCTCACACTCATGTCCATCAAGTCAGTGATGCCATCTAAACACCTCATCCTCTGTCGTCCCGTTCTCCTCCTGCCCTCAATCTTTCCCAGCATCAGGGTTTTTTCCAGTGAGTCAGTTCTTCGCATCAGGTGACCAAAGTATTGGAGCTTCAGCTTCAGTGTCAGTCCTCCCAATGAATATTCAGGACTGATTTCCTTTAGGATGGACTGGTTGGGTCTCCTTGCAGTCCAAGGGACTCTCAAGAGTCTTCTCCAACAACACAGTTAAATAGTGTCAATTCTTCAGCGCTCAGCTTTCTATACAGTCCAACTCCCACATCCATACGTGACTATTGGAAAAACCAAAGCTTTGATTAGACAGACCTTTGTTGGCAAAGTAATGTCTCTGCCTTTTAATATGCTGTCTAGGTTGGTCATAGCTTTTCTTCCAAGGAGCAAGCGTCTTTTAATTTCAAGGCTGCAGTCACTATCTGCAGTGATTTTGGAGCCCCAAAAAAGTAAACTCTCTCACTGTTTCCATTGTTTCCCCATCTGTTTGCCATGAAATGGTGGAACCAGATGCTGTGATCTTAGTTTTTGAATGTTGAGTTTTAAGCCAACTTTTTCACTCTCCTCTTTCACTTTAATCAAGAGACTATTTAGTTCATCTTCACTTTCTCCCATATGGGTGGTGTCATCTGCATATCTGAGGTTATTGATATTTCTCCCAGCAATCTTGATTCCAGCTTGTACTTCATCCAGCCTGGCGTTTCACATGATGTACTCTGCATAGAAGTTAAATAAGCATGGTGACAGTATACAGCCTTGACATACTCCTTTCCTAATTTGGAAACAGTTTGTAGTTCCATGTCCAGTTCTAACTGTTGCTTCTTGACCTGAATACAGATTTCTCAGGAGGCAGGTGGGTGGTCTGGTATTCCCATTTCTTGAATAATTTTCCACAGTTTGTTGTGATCCACACAGTCAAAGACTTTGACATAGTCAATAAAGCAGAAATAGAAGTTTCTCTGGAACTCTCTTGCTTTTTTGATGATCCAACGGATGTTGGCAGTTTGATCTCTGGTTCCTCTGCCTTTTCTAAATCCAGCTTGAACATCTGCAAGTTCATGGTTCACGTACTTTTGAAGTCTAGCTTAGAGGATTTTGAGCATTACTTGCTAGTGTATGATATGAGTGCAATTGTGAGGTAGTTTGAACATTCTTTGGCATTGCCTATCTTTGGAACTGAAATGAAAACTGACTTTTTTCAGTCCTGTGTCCACTGCTGAGTTTTCCAAGTTTGCTGGCATAGCACTTTCACAGCATCATCTTTTAGGATTTGAAATAGCTCAACTGGAATTGCATCACCTCCACTAGCTTTGTTTGTAGTGATGCTTCGTAGGCCCACTTAACTTCGCATTCCAGGATGTCTGGCTCTAGGTGAGTGATCACACCATCGTGGATATCTGGGTCATGAAGATCTTTTTTGTGCAGTTCTCCTGAGATACCAGAAGATAGGCTTTCAACATGTGAATTTGGAAAGGGGGAACATCCTGCAACCCATGGATTTTCCACTTTTGTTGAACTCTCTTCTCTGCATATTGTCATTAGTCTTCCTGAACTGTTTGAGAGCAATAATAGATATGACCTCCACCCCAGATGATGCCTTAATTCACCAGTGTGTATTTCCCCAAGGCAAAGACAGTCTCTTGCATCACAACCAAACAACCCTCCAGAACAGAAAATCACCCTTGATACAGTGCTACCATCCAATCCACATATCCCTTGAAAATTTCACCAACTGTCTCAATGATGTCCCATTTGAAAAAAAAAAAAAAAAACTTGATTTTTAAATATTATGAGAGGAACTTAGAACTATGCTTAATATTTTTGCATACCCTGTAAAAGGAAAGAATCTGAAAAAGCATATGTATGTATATGTATATGAACATACACATATATATGGGCTTCCCTGGTGGCTCAGAGGATAAAGAATCTACCTGTAATGCAGGAGAAACAGGTTCCATACCTGGGTCAAGAAGATCCCCTGGAGAAGGGAATGCCTACCCACTCCAATATTCTTGCCTGGAGAATTCCACGGACAGAGGAGCCTAGTGGGCTATAGTCCATGGAGTTGCAAAGAGTCAGACACAACTGAGTGACTGACACACACACACACACATACATACATATACATATATATTTGTATCATAACTCAGCCTATACATATTTATTTTTTGGGGCTCCAAAATCACTGCAGATGCTGATTGCAGCCATGAAATTAAAATATTCTTACTCCTTGGACGGAAAATTATGACCAACCTAGAGAGCGTATTAAAAAGCAGAAACATTACTTTGCCAACAAAGGTCAATCTAGTCGAGGCTATGGTTTTTCCCGTGGTCATGTATGGATGTGAGAGTTGGACTGTGAAGAAAGCTGATCGCCGAAGAATTGATGCTTTTGAACTGTGGTGTTGGAAAAGACTCTTGAGAGTCCCTTGGACTGCAAGGAGATCCAACCAGTCCATTCTAAAGGAGATCGATCCTGGGTGTTCATTGGAAGGACTGATGCTGAAGCTGAAGCTCCAATACTTTAGCCACCTCATGCAAAGCGTTGACTCACTGGAAAAGACTCTGATGCTGGGAGGGATTGGGGGCAGGAGGAGACGGGGACGACAGAGAACGAGATAGCTGGATGGCATCACCTACTCGATGGACATGAGTTTGAGTGAACTCTGGGAGTTGGTGATGGACAGGGAGGCCTGGCGTGCTGTGATTCATAGGGTCGCAAAGAGTCGGACATGACTGAGCGACTGAACTGAACTGAACTGATACATATATGCTATATATGCCAAGCTTCTGTTTTTTCTTTGCTACTTTTCGCTTTGCTTCTAATGTTGTTTTCATATATTGAAAAAAAATGATGCAGATCCAGAATCTTTACATGGAAGAATTCTTTATGTCCTTTTTTATTTCCTTGTATGGGCACCACCTTATTTACTTCTGTAATGCTTTCTCTTCAATTAGAATTACTATATCAATTATATCAATCTATGGCATATGCTAAAATAAATTTCTTGGAGAGTTGAAAAATATGAATCACTTTGCTGTACACCTGAAACTGACACAACGTTGTAAATCAGCTATCCTTCAATTGAAAACTTACAAAATATGAACAGTAAATATTCTAAGGCAATTTGCAAGGTTAGAACTCTTATGCAGCAGTGTAATAAAGAAGAAAAGATAGAAGGTGGTCGATTAGAGGGGATTTCACAGATAATTTGGCAAGTCAGTCAGCTGACAGTAAGTTTTAATACAGGTTAAGCACTGAAATAGAGTTGAGTTGCTTAAAGAGATGCAGGGCACAAAATTACTGAAGCTATAAAGGCTAAAGTCATTCAAATAAAAATTGTAAACACATCCTTATGTCATTAGAATAGGACTGGTCTTGGGTAGTGAAGGGCTGGGGAGATGGTCCTGGAACAGACCACTTCTCTTCCTCCCACTCTTTCATAAGCACAAATACATCAACACACTCTGAAATTCTTCAGCATGAGTTCAGCATCTGCATTTGAATGGACAGCCATCAAGAATAGCCTCGTGTTACCAAGTGGACTGGTCAGGGGCAACAGTCAGCTCCACTGGCTGCTGCAGCAAGCACTATTACATATGAAAGGATTCAAAGATTACTTTGCACAACATGGTATAAACACACTTAAGGAATTTAACACACAGAATAAGCAAGTCATCATTCATGCTTCTGAGGTTGGTGAGACTTCCACTAGTAACAGAAATAACGCAGTTAAGGACAGAACAAGGCAAAGAGTGGGAGAGGGAGCTTTTGGATCCTTATTGGAGCAGGACTGGAAGGGTAAAGAAGATGAAGGGAACTCTTGTCACTTTGATCAAGGTTGTTTAACATGGAGAACATGATCAGAACTGCCAAAGTGAGGTCATGCAATTCTTGAAAGCCACTAAAACTCTCTAATGCACAAGACTGAAAATAGAACTACCATGAGACCAATCAATGACACTACTGTGTATATTCCATAATTCAAAAAGATTCATGTACCCTAATATTCATATCAGCACTATCTACAATAGCCAGGACATGGAAGCAACCTAAATTTCCATCAACAGGGGAGTGGATAAAGAAGATGTGGTACATGTACACGATGGAATATTGTTGTTTAGTCACTAAGTTATTTCCTATCCTTTTGCGACTCCATGGACTGTAGCCCCCCAGGCTCCTTCTGTTCATGGGATTTCCCAGACAAGAATAATGGAGTGGGTTTCCATTTCCTTCCCCAGGGGATTTTCCTGACTCAGGGATCAAACCTGCATCTCCTGCATTGGCAGGAATGTTCTTTACCACTTAGCCACCAGGGA
Organism: Moschus berezovskii; assembly: GCF_049115385.1. NCBI lineage: Eukaryota > Metazoa > Chordata > Mammalia > Artiodactyla > Moschidae > Moschus > Moschus berezovskii. The sequence continues at coordinate 16,794,021 of NC_142482.1, read as the reverse complement.
AGCCCACAATGGAGTATTACTCAGTCATTAAAAGAAATGAAGTTGGGTCATTTGTGGAGACGTGGGTGGATCTAGAAACTGTCATATATGGCAAAGCATGTCAGAAAGAGAAAAACAAATGTCATATGTTAACATATATATGTAGAATCTAGAAAAGTGGTGCCGATGATCTTATTTGCAAGGTAGAAGTGGGGACACAGACATGGAGAACAAACGTGGGTGAAGGGGGAGTGGGGGAAACTGGGAGACTGAGGCTGACAGTGTACAATTACTGCTACTGCTACTAAGAATGATAGTAATAAATAAAACTCTAACCACCCCAAACTCCAATTATTATTTATCTGAATATGCCTGTTTTAAAGATGTATATTCATAGGTCTGAATCTCTTTGATAATTTGCTTCAGCCGAGCTTAGCTGTTATTTTTCCAACACAGTTGACATGCAGCTTAGAAGTTATATCAATGCCTAATACCATTTTTTCTGTAACTCTATAACAGGAAAAATAGTACTTGAAAGAACTTAAAAGGACCCTTAAACAACAGTATTTAGACAAGGTAACTTTTACCATGGAGTCAGTTGTTCAGAATTTGAAAAAGCTTTGACAGTTAATATTGAAATCTAACCTCTTGGAGTATGACCTCCGAGATAAGTCATATATTGTATGATCCTCTACTACCAGGAAAAAGAACATCTAGAAATAAACTTTCCTATTTAATAGTTTTCTAAATGGGGAAGGTCTTTAGACAAATTCATATCTCAATTAGTTCATCATAGGAATATAGGGTTTTTTAGAAAGGGAAACCATATAAATATGAAAATATTGAATACAGTTTTATTTTCATGCACTTCATGTGGAAAATGCTATAATCACAAAAAATGAAATTATGATTCCTTTAAATACCCAAACTGTTAGCAATAAGGACCAAATAAAGACTATCATAAGAATATTTTATCTCACATAAAAAAGACCGTGATAGATGCACTTTTGGTGGCCAGTAGTTTGACATTAAATGTAATCATGAATGCTTAAAATTTATAACTTTAAAAAGCTTCAACTTATAAATTTAAACAGTTAATACTAGTGTACACACTCCCAGTTTTTATGATTAAAATGAAAATCCTCAATATGTACCCCTGTTAATGCAAATCTTAAAAGTCCTATGGAAAATAATAACATGTATATATCCATACATATCTTTTCATATTCATTTCCATTATGGTTTATTACAAGATATTGAGCATAGTACCCTGTGCTATACAATAGGACCTTGTTGTTTATCTATTTGATGCATAGTAATAAGGAAACTGAAAGTGAGGTCTCTCAGTCATGTCCGACTCTTTGCGACCCCATGGACTGTAGTCTACCAGGCTCCTCTGTCCATGGGATTTTCCAGGCAAGAATACTGGAGTGGGTTGTCATTTCCTTCTTCAGGAGATCTTCCCAACCCAGGGATTGAACTGGGGTCTCCTACATTATAGGCAGATGCTTTACCATCTGAGCCACCAGGGAAGTCCCTGCACAGTAATATGTACCTCTTAATTCCAAACTCCTAATTTATCCCTGCCCCCCTTTCCCCTTTGGTAACCATAAATTTAATCTCTATGTCTCTGAGTCTGCTTCTGTTTTGTAAATAAGTTCATTTGTATCATATTTTAGATTCCACATGATAAGTGATATCATATGGTATCTGTCTTTCTCTGCCTGACTTACTTCACTTAGTATGATCATCCCTAGGTCCATCCATGTTGTTGCAAATGGCATGTTCCATGCAAAATCATTTAAGTTTGCCTGCCTCTCCTGAATTACTCTTGACTCTCTTCTCTCCTTAATCTCCTACCCCAAATTTCATCTGTCAACCAGAGAAGTCAGTTAACATCTTGGACCCACCCATCCATTGTCTCTCTCTGTTCTCCTACTGACTTCCTCCGCTCTCTCTCTTGGAAAGCACCATCATTGTGCAGTGGCAGGGACTATGTGCTGGCTTTAGATTCCCTGTGATGAGAGCCTGGCTCCACCAGATACCACATGAGTGACCTTCACAAGTTCTTTAGTCTCTGTTTCTTATCTGTCAGAGAATGATGATTAAAATTTCCTACCTGACAGGGCTGTTGTAAAGATAAAACAACCAGAAGATATGAAATGCTCAACACAAGGTCTCTGGCACATAATAGGCACCCATTGAATGTTATTATTACTACTGTAGCCTGGTTTTCTGTTTTATTTTACATTCACAAGTCTACCCTCTACAGCCTAAGAAATTTTTGAAAATACATATCTGGTCAGTACTTTTAAGCATAAAACCCTTAGAGATTTCTCATACCTTTTGAAGAGAAGTCATTTCTTAAAATGATACACTTACTTGTTCTAGATGAGATTTTTAGCTACCTAACAGTCTTAACAATAGTCTTCACTGATGCCCATTTTGTAAACTCATCTTTCACTCCAGAAATATCAAATTATGTATAATTCCCCAAGTTTTAAACTCTCCCATGCTCCCTTGTAATTCTAATCTCATTATTAAAAATAGACATTTTGGGAAATGCAGAAGATGCATAAAAATAAACCACCCATCATTTTGAGGCCACAAATATTTTAATAATTTTTTTAGAGAAAAGATTTATTAATATTTTTTACCTATGCTTTTTATTCTACTCTTTTCATTTAACATTGATTTAAATTCTTTAAAACTAGGGATCTAATGGTTATACTATATATGTGTGTCATATTTTCAATAATCTTCTAGAGTATAGGCTTTTAATTATATTTTAAAGGGAAGATCAACAGCTATAATGTGATCTTGTGAATGTTTATATAAGTAATTATCTAATTAATCTTCCAAAAATATGACAGTGAAAATCTTCCACTACAGAAATTGTATTTCTGTTAATTTCATCTATATTTTTAACATAGAATATGTATCCTTGGTTAGTGGTTTACTTGGTATTAGCTTATCTTCAGTGAAAGATTTTTGGGTTCTTTACTTGGTTGCTTTTTGCTATATGGGGATGGGGAGTTTCTATGGGAATCATCTTCGGATTATGGTAATACCACTAAAGAATGGTTTTAGGTTTGCTTAGCCAGAATTTCTAATGAGTTTAATTTGACAGTTCTAGGATTTATTTATTTATTTTTCTAACCCCTTAGCTTGGGCTATAACAGGATGAAAGTGTTAATCTCTCAGTTTTGTCTGACTCTTTGAAACCCCATGGACTGTAGCCCGCCAGGTTCCTCTGTCCATGGAATTATCCAGGCAAGAACACTGGAGTGGGTTGCCATTCCCTTCTCTAGGGGAATCTTCCCATCCCAGGGATCGAACCCATGTTGCCTTCATTGCAGGAGGATTCTTTACATCTGCATTACCAGGGAAGCCCATAATAAATCTAACCTAAAACCATACTCAGTGTAGCTTCACTCCAGTGTTTTTACAGGGGTTTACTTTCTCACTCACAGACTCAGCTGAAGTTTTTCCATCTCCCATACATGGAACAGCCTTGAGAGACCCAGTGGTTTATGATCTTGGCTCAATTAGCTCCCTTTCCTCAGATGGCATTTCGTTTAGGTTTCCCAACTGGCTCAGATGGTAAAGAATCTTCCTGTAATGCAGGAAACCAGGTTTGATTCCTGGATCAGGAAGATCCCCTGGAGTAGAGAATGGCAACCAACTCCAGTATTCTTGCCTGGAGAATTCCATGGACAGAGGAGCCTGGTGGGCTACAGTCCATGGGGTCACAAAGAGTCAGACACGATTGAGTGACTAACACTTTCACTTTCTCAAGTGATTAAAACCCTAACCTCTGGTTAACAGGACCTGTGTCCTCTTGTGAGCTTCTTGGCAATATTAAGCCCCTGGATATGTCCTTGATATCATTGTTGAGAGGAGGGAGATGCATATCTCACTTCAGTTTAGTCCTGCATATTTATCAGAATTCTAACTTGAAATATTTCTGCGAGTAGTGTTTGCACATAATTTTCAATACATTCTGGAATTCCTTTACTCTTCAGGAAAGTAAAGATAGGCATCAAGAGATGCTGAACTGAAAGAGAACATTCAGCTTATCTCAGAGCCTGAGCATCTTACAACACAGTTCTGACACCTTGACTAATTCACAAGAGAGAAAACTAAACCACAGCTACATTCTCCCACCCTTTTCCCTATCTCTTCTCTACATAAAATGACAACATTAAATTACAGTTGTGCATTGCTTATCTATATCCTAAGCAAAGGATTTTAAAAACAGTGGCAAGTCCTTGGAGAGAAGGATCCAGTTAGAACGGGCTATTGTGTGAGTCCCTTTGGCACCAAAGACGGCTATTTAAAGGTCTCTAAGAGAACAGGATAGATAAAATAAAAATAAAATCAGGTTTGTAGCAACAATACATGCAAATCGGCATGTAGCCAAGGTACCTACCAGGCGGGGATCAAAGACACATATGGAGACTTTCAAGCAATGATGCCATGGAACTTTGGCAAGCATCTTGAGAGTAATGTGCTCCAGCCTCAAACAATAAAAAGGAAAGAATGAAAACAACTTGGTTACTGATCCTGGATGATACCTAAGGGGAAGCAAAGCTTTCATCATCTCAGTTTTATTGCTGAAAAATTTAAATAACTTCTCACATATGTTATGTCTGGCTGATCTAAATTGATGGGAAGGATAACAGAGTGTTTAAAAACATTCTTGGTCACTAATATCAAAGTTCCATTAACAATAGCATTGTTCTGAAATAGTGCATTCTTTTGAGAATATGTAATGTGATCTATTTTACCAAAATAGCACCCCACCCCAGGTGATGGATACCTGGCATTAGATACAGAAATCAGAACAAAGCTGCAAACCACGTTTCTCCTGATGTAGAAGTCTATTTATTCTTGCACTGATTCAAAAGGATCCCAAAGCATTAGCTTTGCCAACTATATTGTAAAATAAAAGATACAGACATTGACAGCTCATTAACAACTCATAATACGAGTTGATTAGATGGCGGAAGTGCACACAATTTTTGCCAAAAGATATAAAGTGTCTTCTTATTACACTACCTACAAACTCAGACTCTATTTGAAAAATGCTTATATCAAATCAGTTGATATATTCTGAAGGTTATTGTAGATGTGACCTTAACGGGTAACTTATATTAATTCTTCTCCATGGACAGTATTATCATTGGAATCTGTACCAAGTACTATTGAATTAAAAGCATCATTACCAGCACAAAACAATGGATGAAAGTTACAAAGCACTTGGCATTTTGCTTTGCACATAGTATGCGCTCTGTGAATCTTAGCTTGCTTTTTCCTCTTCACAAATCAAATCAGTCCACTGTTAAGAATGGATATATGATGAGGGAATCTGTTAAACTCAAATTGAATGACTTCTATAGAGTATTAGTTCAATTCACTAAAGAGGTTTTTTTTTTATATTCAATAGCTAATGGGAAAATAAATATGAACAGATATATAACATATGCCTTCTTGACTTTAAAGATCTCGTGTTCTAGTGGCAATGTCTGGGGAAAACTAATTATAAATATTAGGTGTAGCAGATGTATCTTCATCAGTGGAATGCAAGAAATTAAATTCCAAAGTTGAAAAATCTGGATAAGAAAACATTATTTACGGCAGAGTTTGCATGTTTATCAAATGTTTATTGAGTAATTACTTGCATAGGGCATTGAATACTGTGTGGAAAGTAATAATGAACCAGGAAGTCTCTAACAGAGAAAATTTCTAATTTAATAGTGAAATGTGATGCCACTCAAATATCTACAATGAGCAATATGTTAGTAAGTGCCCAGTGATGATACTTGGTTGGCCAAAACATTCATTTGGGTTTTTCCATAAGATGGTACAGAAACCCAAACGATCTTTTTGGCCAACCCAATATAAGCTGAGAACCATCACAGAAAAGGGAATAAACTCCAAGTTCGGTTAGGAAAATAAGCGAAGCCATCAGGAAGGAGGCACCTGTGAAGAGGTTGGTCAAGGAAAGCCTGTTATGCAGGAAGGAAGCTGCGGAGGGAAGAGATACATTCACATCAACTGATAATGGGCTAACAGGCTGCCTTACCACCAAGAACTGCATTACCATCAAAACGTGCAAATAACTTTCAAATGAAAATCTTCATTAAAGTACCTGACTTAATAATTTTTTATATATCTGTGATTATTTCACTAGTCTATTGTAAATAAAACCATCATTTCTAATTTTGTCACAGATGAGCATAAACACATAAATCCATCAGAAGTGCTAAAGGGACTAACAACGTATTCATCTTGCAAGTCAGACTTTTATATACAGCTGTAGATTTTTTACGTGTGTCATCTCTGTTCTCCATGGGCAGGAGAGCAAAGATCATAACTGCAAAATGACTGGAACTTTGAAGCAGTTTGCTGGGTATTTTAACTCAGTGCATGAATTATTCCCATTTAACAAGTGAATAAACTGAGGCTCAGAGACCTTGAACAACTAAGCCAAAGTAGAAGAGTAAGTCTCAGAAATGGACTCAAATATGTGCCTCAAATTCACACACAATCATGTGTTCCTCAGGACATCTTTTAGACACCAAACCCCACACTCCAAGAGGTTAAATTGTTTCCAAGGGAGGTTCTTTAGAGCCAAAACTTGAACTCAGCCTTCTACCTCTGCATACCAGAAGAATTCTACAACATAAGGAGGACCCAATCTCTTCTTTGGAACCCACAGACCTTTGCAGGTTTGACATTAAAAATACGGTCCATGGGATTGATACAGAAATAAAGAACTCTCTTAATAATTTTAGCAGCCATACATGCTCTACCATATTGGGGGGGTTAAGACTCAACTCTAGGTCTTCTAAAAAAATTTGCAGAGGGGTGGTTCATCTTCCTAATCATGCATGGTGGTGGGATTTCTCTTTTCATAGGCCATTCAAGCCATGGACTTATCATGGCTATAAGTTTACCAAAACATATATGTTTATGATGGGAATTTTGATTTTCAAGTTTCTGGTCACTTATTTATTCTTTTCAATTTTTTCCCTCTGTAACCTGGCATACTTATTAGTATATATCCCCACATATCATATGCTGTTTGTTTTTTCCCTGAACTAATTTTTATTCTACCACTTAAGGAAGTTTTTTCATCATGGAAAAAGTAGTTGCTTTGCCAACAGTTTCCCAGAGTTCTCTTGAAAGTCCAGATCTCTGTAGAATTCACAACTGATTGGATAATGGAGGACCTTTCTTACTAAAATGCCATCATTCCAACTACATTTTCATTGAAAATGGTAAGGGCAGAACACTGTAAGAGTGCTTTAATAACTGACTTATTCAATGCCTTGCATTTTTCTAGCCTCAAATCTCCACTAAATTCACAAGTGCAAATCCATCAATATGAATCATCTGAGGTTTCAAGGCAATAATCTATAGTTATTTTATAATCCAATATTAATTCTGCAACATTCAAAAACTCATATGTGATATTTGTATAGCTTTTCACTTGTTCATTTAAAGTTCAAAGTTAACTAAAATGTTATAAACCCGCTCCAGAAACCTTGAAGGATAACAAAACAAGAACCCTAAAATCATGTTCCTGGGATTTTCCTCTTCCCAAACAATTTTCTTCCAATGCCTCTCTTTTACCTTCTTACTCTGTGTTGTGGGAACTCGTTTGCTACCTTATTTACCCTATTATTTTCTCAGAAACTTTTTCCTACCATATGATTATATATTCACAGAGATTTCTGATTCTTGGTAATTTGTAGTTTGCTTACAAGTGCTTAGGAGATAGAGAGTTAATGTTATGATTAATCAGCATTATTTACAACATTTTGAAAGGTTTGTTGGTTTTTAAACTTCACTTTCAGCAACAGAATAATTTAAACTGGTGTTTCTCAACCTCAGTCCTTTTGATATTTGGGGCCTAGAGTGTTGGTCATGGGGGGCTATCCTGGACCTTGTAGGAATGGTAGCAGAATCCCTGGTTTCTACTGACCAGATGCCAATAGTCTGCACTAACTCATAACAACCAAAATTACCTCCAGAGCCTGCCATATGTTCCCTAGGAAGCAAGTCAATACTTGTTGAGAACCAATGGTTGAAATGAGAATGATGATAAAAAGACCTTATCACATGCCGAGAACTATTTTAAATCCTATAAGTGCACATTATCTAATTCTCAGAAAGTTTCTGTGGTTCCCAAGTTCAGATGAGGCAGCTTGAGCACAGGGAAGTTACTAAGTCACTTAGCATCACGTGGCTAGTGAGTCAGACAGCTAGGATTCAAGCCATGGGACTTGGAGTCTGTATTTTTAATTGTCAGCCCTACGGCTGTTTTGCCGAAATCACACAAGCAAGAATGAACTCCATCAAAGACATAGATCATTTTGAGTTTAAATTCTTCTCCATGATGGCCAACATTTAAACACTGGAAAATAGACTTCCTGCAAATTCAAAATCTTTCCAGATAGATAGGTTCCCTTATTCTCTTATTTCACTGAGCGTGTGAAATTCTATCAAAGATAAGATTTTCCAGGCAGAGATTTAAAGCTCAGGGAAAGCAATCAGATTCCTGGGCTCACATTCTGATGAAACCATGGTTACGAATATCATAAGGCTGCTTACATGTTTTATTATTTTATAGCATCATTTGAGTAGTGAGGATCCTTTTATGTTTATTTTAATTAGTTTAGAAGAAAATAAAATTACCTTATAACATCTATCCTATGTCCCTTAACATTCAAATATCATTTTTATCTTACACATAGTATTTGTACTGTGAATAACAGCCAGCAAATTAAATTTCGTTTTCCACCTCTGCATCTGTGTGTGACAGACATGCTATTTTCTTGCAAAATAAAAGCTATCATACAGCATAATTCATAAAGATTTTGCCTTTGTCAGTTTAGTTCAGTTCAGTCGCTCAGTCATGTCCGACTCTTTGCAACCCCATGAATCACAGCACGCCAGGCCTCCCTGTCCATCACCAAATCCCAGAGTTCACTCAAACCCACCTCCATCGAGTTGGCGATGCCATCCAGCCATCTCATTCTCTGTCGTCCCCTTCTCCTCCTGCCCCAATCTTTCCTAACATCAGACTCTTTTCCAGTGAGTCAACTCATCGCATGAGGTGGCCAAAGTATTGCAGCTTCAGCTTTATCATCAGTGCTTCCAATGAACACCCAGGATTGATCTCCTTTAGAATGGACTGGTTGGATCTCCTTGCAGTATAAGGGACTCTCAAGAGTCTTCTCCAACACCACAGTTCAAAAGCATCAATTCTTCGACGATCAGCTTTCTTCACAGTCCAACTCTCACATCCATACATGACTGCTGGAAAAACCATAGCCTTGACTAGACGGACCTTGGTTGGCAAAGTAATGTCTCTGCTTTTTAATATACTGTCTAGGTTGGTCATAACTTTCCTTCCAAGGAGTAAGCGTCTTTTAATTTCATGGCTGCAATCAGCATCCGCAGTGATTTTGGAGCCCAAAATAATAAAGTCTGACACTGTTTCCACTGTTACCCCATCTATTTCCCATGAAGTGATGGGACCAGATGCCATGATCTTTGTTTTCTGAATGTTGAGCTTCAAGCCAACCTTTTCACTCTCCTCTTTCACTTTCATCAAGAGGCTTTTGAATTCCTCTTCACTTTCTGCCATAAGGGTGGTGTCATCTGCATATCTGAGGTTATTGATATTTCTCCCAGCAATCTTGATTCCAGCTTGTGCTTCTTCCAGCCCAGCGTTCCTCATGATGTACTCTGCATATAAGTTAAATAAGCAGGGTGACAATATATAACCTTGACGTCCTCCTTTTCCTATTTGGAACCAGTCTGTTTTTCCATGTCCAGTTCTAACTGTTGCTTCCTGACCTGCATACAGGTTTCTCAAGAGAAACCTTTGTAAGTATCTTCATAAAATGTACTTTCTCTCTTGCTCTAAAACCTTTTAATTTGTTCCAGGCTGGCTATAAATTGTCAAAAAGAATGTAGTGTGACAAGGTTTTACATCTAATTAAGCACAATTAATTTATGCAATATTAAATACATGGTGGGCTTCACTGGTGGTTTCCTGGTAAAGAATCTGCCTGCCAATGCAGGTGACGTGGGTTCTGTCTCTGGGTTGGGAAGATCTCCTGGAGAAGGAAATAGCAACTCATTCCAGTATTCTTGCCTGGGAAATCGCATGGACAGAGGAGCCTGGCAGACTACTGCCCAAGGACTTGCTAAAGAGTAGAACATGACTTAGTGACTAAAAAACAAGAACAACAAATACACGGTGTATATTATGGCCTTTCATTCTTCTAGAAAAGTTGACTGAAGTAATAATAATGGCCTATACTTACATTTACTGATTGATTTATCTGTGTCATGCACTATCTTAGCAGTTCTTCAAAGGCTAACTCATTTCATCCTTATAATAATTCCTTTCAGGGAGGTACATTTAATGTCCCTATTTTGGAATGAAAAATTGAAACCGCAAAGAGATTACAGAACTTGGTCAAAATCAAATAGGTAGGAAGCCATTCAGCTGGTTTATAAACCCAAGTGATTTGGCAGCAAAACTGTGCTGGTATCATTTATGTATACCAATCTTCTAAAGAGGGGGAATTATCACCACAAATAACATTATTCATCATTGTGGTAGGTAGATAAATTAATTAAATTAGAAAATTCATCTTGCACTGACACACTAGGAAAATATACTTGGTGCCTTAAAAATTGTACCATTTGTGAAATTCTTGGCAGTGGAGGGTAAGAGCTTCATCTTATGAAGAAATGAATGAATAATTGTAAACATGGTTTTAAATCTGAAGATTCTACGTTATTCTTTAGACAGTTCACCTATTTTTCTTCTTCCTTCTTATTAGCTGAAATATCTGAGTCCTCCGTGCCTCTCACACCCCGTGTGTCAGTGAGACCAGGTTTCCCGGTTTGCTTCATTCAGCCCTGGGCTTTCTTTGTTCTGGTGTGTTTTACTATTTCGAATTTCTTGAATTTCTCATATTTAACAAAAACTTTTATTTAATAATTGTATTAAAATAAGTCAGAATGAGTTAAGTCAATCTCCTCCATGTCCTTCCAGCTTCTGCCACAATCTTGTCTTACTGTGCCTAAGACGTTTGTTCTGAGAATGAAGTTCTCACTGTAACACGTGGTTAAATCTGTAAAGTGACTGGCCACAAGCCTCTTTCTTTATTTGATCTTTTCCAAATGCAACAGATAATGACTAGCTCTCTTTCAAAGGAGCATGTGGAGTGCCAGCTGATAAAAATAAAATGTGCTTTTTGTGAGAAGCAGCTATGGACAGCTGATCCCCTCTGGTCTCGTGTGATGGTGAAAGAAGAAATTTTCCCGTCTGCCCTTTTTGGTCCCTTGATCTTGGCAGCTAGTTAGTTGTCCTGTGAACACTTTCTACTTCTGTGAGATGCTTGAAGCTGTCAGGATATCAGTTATACGGGTCAGAGGGAAATACTGAAAAGTATAGGTTATAGAGGGACTAGAGACTGAGCAGTCTTCCTTTGGGGTATAAAAGTAGTGACCAACAGATGCTGTGGAGTTTTAAAAATGTACAATGTAAATCTATAGCTGCTTAAATTTATAGTTGTTTTATCTAGACTAATACTTTTCACCTTGAAATAAAATCTTCAGATAGCAATTGCATAAGAAAATAGAAGCATGCATTTAAAGTAACGTGCTGAATTTCCATTTCTCAAGCAAGTAGCGATGCACTTGTTATCTGAACACAATGTGTTTCAGTATTTCCCATTTCATTATGAAGACTGTACCGGCCACATGAAAATCAGAAGATATAAATCAACAATCCAAGCACCAACATTTTAAGAAGACAATACCCTAAGACAACATTTAAACACACCCAAGTGTAGAAGTGATGAATATGTATCAGTCTCTGAAGCATGCTTTTTTTTTCATTCACATAAATTGCTATTTAAGATTAGTCTTGCCTATTTATATCCTGAGACTTTTTTTTTTTTTTGTATTTGTGTGTGTGTGTGCATTTGCACATGTGGATACTAAAGAGAGGGCTGTTAATATGTTCACCCCGTGGACAAGAGAACTTGTAAGAGATGCCTTGCTGCTGCTGCTGCTAAGTCACTTCAGTCGTGTCCGACTCTGTGCGACCCCATAGACGGCAGCCCACCAGGCTCCCCTGTCCCTGGGATTCTCCAGGCAAGAACACTGGAGTGGGTTGCCATTTGCCTTACATTATGACATTGTCTTCAGAGATTTTCAAACAGAAAAGCAGCTCAGCTATTACAAAAAAAAGTCTGATTTTGATTTTCACCTGATAAAGCTATATTCTACCAAGGCAAAAGATCTGACTTTACTGTGAATGCTGTTGGAATCAAAAGTACAATGTTGAAGACACAGTTTTTTTCTTGATAATAAAAATAAAAATTTTGGTGGAGCACAACAGTACAGTAAAAGCTAGGTTCTTTCTAAAGAACACATGGAGAAAAAAATGTACTTGGGATTAGCTGTGAAGCACAAATAATTCATGAATGGTCAAACTGGGGAAATAGTCTACTAACCACAACTGAAAATATAGAAGTCAAAGTTTACACAGGTGAGAAAATATACCATTGGACCATAGTTTTCTCAATGAAGTGATTTAAAACCAAAAAGATACTACAGCTTAATGATATAACAATTCTTCATTGATTATCTTTGATCTGATTTTAAAAAATTAGAACCTTTGTGAACAACTCTGTAAATCAACTTCAATCTCTAGTATGTATAGAATGTTTTTGTAAAACATTTCTCTAAATCGTGATAGCATTTTGTTCAAAAAAAGTTGGAAATCTTTAACATATATTTTCAATTAAGAGAGTGACCAAGACTTCAACTTTTGAAAATTTTAGAAAATTGCAATTATAGAAAATAAAGTTCACAAAGATAATCTTTAATATTTATCTTTAAGCTAAATGTGAAAGTTAAATGATATATAAGATTTAAGTCCAAAATCGAGTTTTGTGATAACTTGAATTTGGGGAAGAATCTTGGATAAAATTCTTATGCTTTCCTGGATAAATTCATATTTTGTGTGGGTATTAAATGAAAAGGTTTATACTTTCCCAAAAATTAAAATGGAAAATATTCAACAAAATAAATATTGAATATCATACGAATATTGGTATTGAAAAATAGATATTGAACTTTTTTTTCTTTTATTTTTAAGTTTATTTCATTGAAGTATAGTCGGTTTACCATACTTGTGTTAATTTCTGTTGTACAGCAAAGTGACTCAGTTATGCACATATATTCTTTTCCATTATGGTTTATCACAGTATATTGAATATAGTTCCCTGTGCTATACTGTTGTACCTCATTGTTTATTCATTCTATATGTAATAGTTTGCATTTGCTAATCTCAAATTCCTCATCTATCCCTCCCCATCGCCCATCTTGGCAACCACAAGTCTGTTCTCTATGTCTATGACAGACTTCACTTCTTGATGGGTGAATGGCAAAGTTCTAGGAACGTACATGCAATGGAAAGTATTGTCACTACTGTCATAGGAAAACAGTCGGCCACAAATTGGGACTTGGGAAATCTTTGTCCTTTCCCTGTATAAACTGTATTGGCTATAACTGGCTTTGCTCTTTGGGCTTCTTGGATTGGTTCTCACATTTGGGCCTCTCTGAACTCTCACTTTTTGCCTTTTCACACTGTTCATGGGATTCTCAAGGCAAGATTGCTGAGGTGGTTTGCCATTCCCTTCTCCAGTGGATCACATTTTGTCAGAACCCTTCACCATGACCTTTCCACTTTGGTGACCCTATATGGCATGGCTTATAGTTTCATTGAATTAGACAAGGCTGTGATCCATGTGAACTCTCACTTTACCTTTACATTTGCTTCCCTATCATTTTTGAGGGGCAAAATTCCTGGACTTCGGTGATCACTTTATTTTGTGAGGCATTTTGGGGAAAAAATTGAAATTGATTTCCGACGGGGTTAAAGTGGTTGTAGAATTAGATCCAAATATAGCAATATGAAAACTCAAATGTAGGACACATAAAAAAAAAACTGTTTTTGATAGTTTCAGATGATATAAATATAAGGAATTGTCAAAGGAATTGTGAGCATGCACACAGCCACATAAACAACCTTCTAGGTATTTCTTGGTATGGAATGGCTGCAAGAATCTTGATTCTCTCTCCGTACTGTTTTGGGGGTTCAAGGCAAACTCTATGCCACAAAACCTAATTCATAGCCATGCTAAATCTGTCAACTAGAAATACTGCATTGACAGCTCTATGACTTTATTTTTTTTTAACATTTTTTTATTGGAGGCTAATTATTTTACAATATTATATTGGTTGGTTTTGCCATACATTGACATGAATCCGCCCTGGGTGTACATGAGTTCCCCCTCCTGAACCCACCTCCCACCTCCCTCCTCCCTTTATCCTCCCCCTGGGTCATCCCCACACACCAGCCCCGAGCATCCTGTAACATGCATCCATCGACACTGAACTGGTGATTCATTTCACATATGACAACATACATGTTTCAATGCCATTCTCCCAAATCATCCCACCCTCACCCTCTCCCACAGAGTCCCAAAGACCGTTCTAAACATCTGTGTCTCTTTTGCTGTCTCGTATACAGGGTTATCATTTGCATCTTTCTAAATTCCATATATATGCGTTAGTATATTGTATTGGTGTTTTTCTTTCTGGCTTACTTCACTCTGTATAATAGGCTCCAGTTTCATCCATCTCATTAGAGCTGATTCAAATGCAATCTTTTTAATGGCTGAGTAATACTCCATTATGTATATGTACCAAAGCTTTCTTATCCATTCATCTGCAGATGGACATCTAGGTTGCTGCCATGTCCTGGCTATTATAAACAGTGCTGCAATGAACATTGGAGTACATGTGTCTCTTTCAATTCTGGTTTCCTCGGTGTGTATGCCCAGGAATGCGATTGCTGGATCATATGGCAGTTCTATTTCCAGTTTTTTGAGGAATCTCCACACTGTTCTCCATAGTGGTTGTACTAGTTTTCATTCCCACCAACAGTGTAAGAGGGTTCCCTTCTCTCTACACCCTCTCCAGCATTTATTGCATGTAGACTTTTGGGTAGCAGCCATTCTGACTGGTGGGAAATGGTATCTCATTGTGGTTTTGATTTGCATTTCTCTGATTATGAGGGATGTTGAGCATTTTTTCATGTGTTTGTTAGCCATCTGTATGTCTGCTTTGGAGAAATGTCTGTTTAGTTCTTTGGCCCATTTTTTGATTGGGTCATTTATTTTTCTGGAATTGAGCAGCAGGAGCTGCTTGTATATTTTGGAGATTAATCCTTTATCAGTTGCTTCATTTGCTATTATTTTCTCCCATTCTGAAGGCTGTCTTTTCACCTTGCTTATAGTTTCATTGGCTGTGCAGAAGCTTTTGATTTTAATTAGGTCCCATTTGTTTATTTTTGCTTTTATTTCCAGTATTCTGGGAGGTGGATCTTGGAGGATCCTGCTGTGATTTAACAGAATAACATTCATAAAGAAAACTTGCTTGATGAGTTTTATCTTGCAAATTTTTGTCAGAACAAAAGTATTCTGAATGCAGTTTAAAAGGCATGAGTTTATAATTAGTAGGTTAAAATATTTTCACATTTGAGTAAGACAAAGGAACTAGGAATACCTTCTATTTGAAAGATCTTTTTCAGTGCTTGTCAGGCCAAAACTGTATTAAAAAATATCTTCTCAATTTAAAATATATAATTACTCATTGAGAAGAGTCCAGTAAATAGGTAAACTATCTAGTTTATTAAATAAAATATATAACTTTGGAAATGAATGTAAAAATGTTATGAAAGATTTTGCTATTAAATCCAAATTTTAAAAATATGAAATATATACATTTTGGAAAATATCAGTGATATGCTATTAAAGAAAGATGTGATTAACAAATTGATTAAGTTCATGATTAAATGTAGTGCTTAGATTTTTCTTTAAATGGTCAGGAAATTACAACAAAATCTGTTTAATACATATGGGTATATATTTTTATTTTTTAAGAAAATTGAAAATAATTTTTTAAAGTTATTTTATAAGTGACCAATATATTGGTCAGACTTCCCAGGTGACCCAATGGTAAAGAGTTCATTTGCCAGTGCAGGAGACATCGGAGACTCAAGTTTGATCCCTGGGTTGGGGAGATACCCTGGAGAAGGAAATGGCAACCTCCTCTAGTATTCTTGCCTGGGAAATCCCATGGATAGAGGAGCCTGGCAGGCTACTGTCCATGGGAACACAAGAGTCAGACACAACTTAGTGACCAATCGCCACCAATATATTGATCAATGATATGTTAGTCACTCATTTGTGTCTGACTGTTGGTGACACCATGGCTCTTCTGTCCATGGGATTCTCCAGGCAAGAATACTGGAGTGGATAGCCATTTCCTTCTCCAGGGCATCTTCCCAACCTAGCGATCGAACCTGGGTCTCCTGCATCACAGGCAGATTTTTTACCAACTGAGCCAAAAGGGAAGCCTATATTGCTCCATCAATAAATATAATTTTAATTACTTTTAGCGCATGTTTCAAATTCAAGAGGGTCTCAATTTGGACAATAAAATCATATGGTCACTCTAGGGGATTAAAACCACAACACAGGTGGGAACTTGCAATAAAATTTTATCAGATTTCTGTCACTGTAACAAATCATCAGAAGCTAAGCATTTGTCACTTCACAGCTCTCTATGTCAGGAGTCTGGGCACAGACTGACAAGTTCCTTTTCTTAGGATTTTACAAGATCACAGCAAATGGGCTGTATCCTCAACTGAGGGCTCACCGGGGAAGAACCCACTTTCAAGTTTGGTAGAACTTGTTGGTAGAACCCATTTCTCTGTGGCCATATGATTACAAATCCCGACACTTGCTGGTTGGAGGCTGGAGGCTTCTCTTAGGGCCCAGAGACCATCTGTGGTTCCTTGTCCAGTGGGTTTCTTCAACAGGACCATGGGCTTCACTGAATTCACAGGGGCATCTGCTCCAGGCTGCTGAAAGAGCCCCTCAGACAGTGCAATAGGACTGCAGCAATGATCTTCCATCACCTTGCTCCATCAGTTAGGAGCCAGCTACAGATCCTGCCCACATTCACAGAGAGGGGATTACACAAAGGTGTGACCCCAGGAGATGGGAATCATTGGGTATCTTCTTAGGGCTTGTCCATAACAAAGATGGTATCAGATATCTCAAAATAAAAAAATGAATGTGCTGGTATATAACTGCACATTACACATAACATTGCAGTGGTTTTAAAATATATCTGCAAGTTCTTTGATACCCCAGTCCTGAGAGGTGATGTCTCTGAACCCCTCTTGACTCAGGGCCAACCTGTGTTGACTTTTATCTAATTAGAATCCTGTGGAAGTTATGTGCTGTGACTTCTGAGACTAAGTCAGGAAAGGCTACCCAGTTTTTGCCTGATTCGCTCCAATCATGCTCTCTTTGGAGGTTACTCCCTTTCAGAATCCAGCCCCCATGCTCTCTGGGGAGTCCCCATCACATGGAGAGGCCATGGGGAGATGCCCCAGTCAACAGATCCAGCCCAGATGCCAGAATATGAGGGAAGAAACCGTTTGGAAGAACACCTCCCTGCCACAGCTGTTCAAGGCTGCAGTCACCCCTAAGTGTTCCCAGCTGAGGCTTGCGGCGTAAAGAACAATTTGTCCTCGCTGTGCCCTTTACTAATCCCTCATTCACAGAATCCACGAGAGCAATAAAGTGGCTGTTGCTTATAGCTTTGGGTTCGAGGTAGTCTGTTGCACAGAAATAGCAACAAGAATATATATTGAGGACTGATATGCAATGTCTGCTTAAGCCATGAGATCAGGAAATCCTCACTGAGCTCAAAATGTCCAGAAAAACTGTTAATGAAAACGTGAAAGTTCTGGAATTTCACAGATGTGCATTTTAAAATCCTTTCAAGTACATTTCCCCATATCTTTAAATGACATACTTACTTTTTAATTAATTTTATTATTTTCATTGTTAATGACATTTATTGTTTTCTTTCTAATTTTGCAAGTGATACACGTTCATTGCAGACAAGTAGATATACATCAAAACATAAAGTAAAATGTCACAATCACCCTAATCCCCAACGCCTAGAGATAATCATGATTAGCATTTTGATGCATTTCCCCCCAGTGTCTACATATTGGTTTTGAATCGAGGTAAAACCGACCTACATCACGTTTAGTTCCAGGTGTACAACGTAGTGATTCAATATTTCTATGCATTACAGAATGATCACCATAATATGTCTATTACCTTCTGTCACCATACAAAGATATTTCAATATAATTGCCTATATTCCCCATGCTGTACATTGTATCCCAGTGACTCACTTTTTTCTTTTGTAACTGAGAATTTGTACCTCTTCATCTCCCTCACTTATTTCACTTACCCTCAAACCTGCCTCTGGTAATCACCTGTTTATTCTCTGTATCTACTTATGTACATACTTAATGCATTACATACATATTTAAAAATTTTTCTTTCAAATCTGTTATCAACAATTAGTTTATGAATCTTACATCACTAGAAGTTCAATGTTGCATTAAACTACTTTCTGCCAAGTTAATCATCTTACATTTAAAACAGCTGTGATAATTCCATTTAGTACGTAGATATTGAAAATCAATGACAAATGCTAAAATACACATAGCCCATAAAGAAAGCCAACTGTTAACTTATCAACATGGAAAGATCTTTAAATAAAACATTACCAACAAAATGAAAAATATATTAAAATAATATGTTGTGTATAAAAAGTACTATGTTAGGTGTGAAATGCAATGATTCTGGATCATCAACACAATGTGTGTATCATTGCTTTTCTGCCTTTCACTTGGATTTTATTTCACGGTCAAGTATTTGGATGTGAATAATGTAAGCTATTCCTTGGAACCAAACATAAGGAAGTAAAAATATTGTAATTTGGGGGTTTCATTACAAACACCCTGTCAATAAATTTAATAATAATTTAATTTTAAAATTATGAAAAAAACTTGGAATCAAATGCAGTTTTATTTTATAAAGCTCAAAATATGATGCCTCTGTGAGATGTCCCTTTTCATCACAAGAGTAATAAAGGCATATTAAATACAAAGTTAAATATGATTTACGGCAGCTTTCTATCTGTAAAGACAAAGCTTCTTCCATAACAAAACAGTTCTTTTGTAAGAATTAATCCCAGATTTTCAAAGCTGTGTTTGAAAAGGATACAGAAGTTGTTAAGAGGGAATTGAAATACAAGATATATTAAAAAATCATAAAAGGAAGAGGTTGTAAGAGCTCAGGGCTCATAGCCCAGAAAATTACAAGTCTGGATTCTATGGAAATTCAAAAAACAAATCCCTCCACTTATTCCATTATCTTTGAGGAATGATGGAAAAGAAGACCAATGACAATGGTAAATGAAGCAATTATCTTCAAAACCAAGGGCTTAAAATATTAATTATATGTAAGATGCTAACTGAAATTACAAATGGGACAATTTGTAAGTACAGAAAATGGAAATGGGATTCACGCCAGCACAATTGCACAGAAATAAGGCATAAACACATTCTTTCTTTCTTTTTTTTTTTCAGATTTACTAGCCCAGTAAGACAAAGAAATGGTGTTGAATATCTGGATATTTCAGCTTAATAAGACAAAGCTCAGAGTGGAAAATGATAACTAAAAGCATATGTTTGGGGAAAATCTATCATAGGAGGATGAGACAGGTTGTGGGTTACTACAAAGAATAGAATTTGGCTCAGTGGGTGAAAATTCAGGTTCAGTGTAATGAAGAGTAGGTTTCCCACAAGAGCATGGTCTGCTAGCCTGCATGTACTGAGGACACATAAGACATATAAGCTCTCCTCTCTGGATGTGGTCAAATACAGGTGGGGAAAGTGAAAAATTAAAAACGAAACTCACCTTTTACTGTAGAAGGGCCTATCAGTTATTCATATCATTATGGTTGTCATGTGTCCTGTATGTACAGAACATGTACTTAATTACTCTGTTCTGTATCCTATACTAAATTTGACTGGACACATTGCATGTCCTTTATACAAGTTTTGTCGCAAAATTGCAACCAAAAAAAAAAAAAATGAGAGATATAGTTCTCTGTCACATTAATTGGCCTTTGCTGCTGCTGCTAAGTCGCTTCAGTCATGTCCGACTCTGTGCAACCCCATAGACGGCAGCCCACCAGGCTCCCCCATCCCTGGGATTCTCCAGGCAAGAACACTGGAGTGGGTTGTCATTTCCTTCTCCAATGCATGAAAGTGAAAATTGAAAGTGAAGTCGCTCAGTCCTGTCCGACTCTTTGCGACCCCATGGACTGTAGCCCACCAGGCTCCTCCATCCATGGGATCTTCCAGGCAAGAGTACTTAAATCACTTAAATCGAGAACGTTAGCTGAAAGCCATACATCAAAAATAAAAATCTGGACAATCTCTTTCAGTTTTTTTCAGAGTTCTATGTCATGACAAGTAACCATCACTAAATAAAGATAAATTGGAATCTGTACACAATCTCAGAAACCACCCCTAATCAACCACAGCCTCACTTCTAAAGGGTAGAAAATGAATAAGTGCCCACAACTTTTGAAAGTCAGCCAATCAATGCTGAGTGTAGACAACAGCCAATCAGCAAGTGCATCCCTCCAGTGACTTTGAAAGTCAACCAATCAACAGCAGCCTTACTCCCAAGAAAGTTGATTGAAACCACGCCCACCTTTGAAATCCCACCAATCCCTGAAGACCAGGCTTTCCAAACCTTAGAGTTCAACTCTGGCTTTGCATCTTCTCTTAAATGACAGTTCTCTCTTGAAGGTGGACCAGAAGTTAACCATTGCTTGCACTGGATCTCAAAGTCACCTACTGTTAATTGGCAACTCTTTCAATGGCTCAACCCCTGATTATGGTTATTGCTATTTGCCAATGTGAAATAATCTAGGCGCTGTTGTTTCTGTGAGATAATTAAATGGAATCATCAATTCTTGCAGTGATTGCTATGACCTATTTTTATATATGTATACTATACCCCAAAATGCAAAGTTTAATCTGTATTAAACACAATGCTTTCTGAACAGCAGACTTTTATCAAGCAAGGAAAAGAAATTCTTGAAACTCCTTGAACAGAATGCATCTGCTAATTCAGTAATGAAAATAATGGAAAATCTGATTTTAAAATAAATCAACATATTCCAGCTAGGATCTTCTACAAGCACCAATGAAAGTGGTAAATAACCAACAACTGAATGTATAGAAATTCAGATAATGTAAACAAATTGTAATGGTCTTCCACACTGAATATTTAGCCAGCCTTTCAGTTCAAATGACTGAGAACACCACTCGGTGTACTTCTACCAGAAATATGTTTTTATTGCCAAATTGCAGGCAAATTTTCAAGGGTCTGGACAAAAGTTCAGTTCAGTTCAGTTCAGTTCAGTCACTCAGTCGTGACTGACTCTTTGCGACCCCATGAATCACAGCACGCCAGGCCTCCCTGTCCATCACCAGCTCCCGGAGTTCACTCAAACTCATGTCCATCGAGTCGGTGATGCCATCCAGCCATCTCATTCTCGGTCGTCCTCGTCTCCTCCCGCCCCCAACCTTTCCCAGCATCAGTCTGTTCCAGTGAGTCAACTTGTCGCATGAGGTGGCCAAAGTAATGGAGTTTCAGCTTTAGCATCAGTCCTTCCAATGAACATCCAGGACTGATCTCCTTTAGGATGGACTGGTTGGATCTCCTTGCAGTCCAAGGGACTCTCAAGAGTCTTCTCCAACACCACAGTTCAAAAGCATCAATTCTTCCGTGATCAGCTTTCCTCACAGTCCAACTCTCACATCCATACATGACCACAGGAAAAACCATAGCCTTGACTAGATGGACCTTGGTTGGCAAAGTAATGTCTCTGCTTTTTAATATACTATCTAGGTTGGTCATAACTTTCCTTCCAAGGAGCAAGCGTCTTTTAATTTCATGGCTGCAGTCAGCATCCACAGTGATTTTGGAGCCCCAAAAAATAAAAATTAGCAGTCATTAAAAATAAAAGCATACTGACTCCATTTACTATTACAAGGATTATCAAAGATATAAGTGTCTTAATTTATTACTGCATAGATCATGGATGCAAGTAATCACAACACACAAAAACTTGTCCTTTTGCACATCAAATATTTCTCTTATAATAGAGAAATAAGAAAAAGTCTTACTTCTAAGATTTGGGAATCAATAGAAAAATTTACAGAGATGCTCTTACTAAGTTTGCAGTTAATGAGAAAAAGATCAACTATTTGGGGAGAAAGTGAAACAAATGTAAATTTGTGAATATTTGCTTGATGGTATAGACAGTGTTTATTTGAAGCTGGAGAAAGCATGAATGATTCTATGGAGAGCTGATTGTCTTGTCCCTTCTCTGGTACTGCTCCCCAAGCAGCATTGGATGTTCTTTTTATTGACATTGAAGTAATTATAAAATTATGAAAGTTATAAAATTATTCAGTATTTGTTCTGTTCAAGCTAAAGGATTAAAGAATTTTTGTGATTATGCTTGCATTCAGCATTATTTTCTCATAATCAAAACTCTACACGGGTGGTCTCTTTATCACATGCAGTTGAGAGAATCCTCAATTTACACAAAACTCTGCAATATGCTTTAATCTAATTCTGAAGAAAAGGCCCCCCAAATCCTCAATGACATTTTAAATAATCCATTAAATAAAGGCTAGAATATCTCTTTAACAGCAGGATTTTGCAAATGGAAAGAAGAACAAAGCATGTTATTGGAGTCCTGTTTCACTTCCAGGAATTGTTGAATATGTTAAAGAAAGAATTAATGAAAAATATATCCTGATAAGTGTCAAGGCTATTCTCAAGAAAAGCAGTATCACTTAATAGGAAAATGAAATCTGAGTTGAAGGGTATAATTGTCAACATAGCTGTCAAGATTATTTTTTGAAATGGATTTCATCCTTTAAGGAGTTCAATTCTTGTGCAGGATGTTAGTAAATAATCTTCCAGCAAAAGAACATGAAATAATCATTTGTAGTGTTGAAGAAAAATGGAATAAAAATTAATAACAATACCCTTTTGAGTTAATAGACACATTTTAAAAAGTTGTTGATCAACATATTCAATGTCATCCTGAAGAATGGAAATGCAAATTATGTCATTAAAAATAGATTAAGTGCTTCAGGGGCTCTGGTTTGAAAATCAAGTATCAGGGTGTTAACTTTATACAGCAAGTATTCAGTATATTAACCCATGATGCTAATGTTGATTGTGTCTTCTCATTATTGAATGCTCAATGGCCCAAAGAACAAAATTTAGGTATGACAGTTATAGAAGCTGTGTGCCAATGGAAATCAAACATAAACTGTAACTGCAAGGCATTTGATAAACCAGTTATGCAAACAAGGAACTGTTCCATAGAGCCAAACTATCAGGGAAACATAATTAAAGAAAGAAGCATAGGACTTCCCTGGTGGTCCAGTGGTTAAGACACCACACTTCCAATGCAGGAAACACAGGTTTGATCCCTAGTCAGGGAACTAAGATTCCATGTGGTACAGCCAAAAAATAAAAAAAAGGAGGGTATAATTTAGATACTCCTAATTTTTTAAGGTAAATCAATATAGATTTATCTATTAGTGTAGATATGTCCACACAAATTTTATCTCAATGTAATACACAAAGCAGGTAACAATTAATTAACTGGACTTCTAGCATCTTTACTAGCTGAATCTGGCAACCCGAATGGATACAAATATCCAAAACCTCAACACCATATGCTTGAGAGTGTGAATTATGCTATGAACTGTGTGTCTGCAGGTCAGCTAGATGGCTCTGCTGAGCTGGATCAGGCTTGGCTAATTCTAGGTGGGCTTTCTCCAGCATCTCTACACACTTGATGGGAAGGTTAAGAGCTGGCTATTTGAGGAGGGTTTCACTATTTGCCTGACTGTTGGCTCACTATTGACTGGGGCTGTTGGGGCAGCTAGGACACAAGAGTCTTGTCATTCTGTAGGGTAGCCTTGGCTTGTTCTCATAGCAGTTGGGAAAATTTCAAAGAGAAACAATGGCTACAAAGTCTCTTAACTGGTACACTATGAATCCCACTTCATTCTATTGGCCAAAACAAGTCCCAAGTTTAATCCAAACTCAGAGGGCAAGAATATGGATGTTAGGGCTTGAAGCTATTGATTCACGCTGAGAAGCCATGAATATAGGAATTAATGGAGAATTTTGACCATTTTTACCATATTTACCATTCAGTGATTCAAGTAGTTTGGTTCTAAAAACTATTTTTTTCTCTTGGTAGGTCAGCACGCTTTCTAATTATAAAACGTTCTTGATTGAAAGGTGAATTGGATGTAAATTAATGCTTAAGAAGACTAACTTGGCTATCAATCACTGACTTTGACCAAATTTCATGAGCATGTTTTATAATGTAAATTTCTCACATTAAATAAAGGCTATGCAATATGAATACTTAAACCATGAGTAATATCATTTTGGGGGCTTCCCTGGTGGTTCAGTGGTAAAGAATCCTCCTGCCAATGTGAGATTGGATTCAATCCCTTGGTTGGGAAGGTCCCCTGGCAAGGAAATGGCAACCCATTCCATATTCTTGCCTGGGAAATCCCATGGGGAGAAGGACCCTGGTGGGCTACAGTCCATGGGGTAATAAAAGGGTGAGACACAACTTCTCGACTAAACAATAACAGTAATATTATTTGAGTTTTACAGTATAAATATTGACACCATAAGTAACATGATTTAAACTTAGTATGTTTTCCTATTATTTAGCAATTATCTTCTTTTTGTTGTTGTTGTTCATTTGATAATTCATGTCCGACTCTTTGCAACCCCATGGACTGTAGCACACCAGGTTTCTCTGTCTTTTACCATCTAGAGGTCAAATTCATGTCCACTGAGTCGGTAATAACACCTAACTCCTGCTGCCTGATTCTCCTTTTTGCCTTTAATCTTTTCCAGCATCAGAATCTTTTCCAGTGAGTCAGTTCTTCACATCAGGTGGCTAGAGTATTGGAGCTTGAGCTTTAGCATCAGTCCTTCCAATGAAATTCAGGGTTCATTTACTTTAGGATGGATGGGTTTGATCTCCTTGCTGTCCAAGGGACCCTCAAGAGTCTTCTCCAGCAAAACGTCAAAAGCATCAATTCTTCAGAGCTCAGCCTTCTTTATGGACCAACTCTCATAGCCAAACATGACTATTGGAAAAACCATAGCTTTGACTATACAGCTTTTTGTTAGTAGCTTTGTGTTGTCTTTGCTTTTTAATATGCTGCCTAGGTGTGTCATAGCTTTCCTTCCAAGGAGCAAGTGTCTTTTAATTTCATGACTGCAGTCACCATCCACAGTGATTTTGTAGCCCAAGAAAATAAAATCTGCCACTGTTTCCACTTTTTCCTCTTCTGTTTGCCCTGAAATAATGGAACCAGATGCCACAATCTTATTTTTTGATTGCTGAGTTTCAAGCCAGCTTTTTCACTCTTTTCTTTCACTCTCATCATGATGCTCTTTAGTTACTCTTCATTTCCTATTATTAGAATGTTATCATTGGATATCTAAGGTTGTTGATATTTCTTCTGGCAATCTTGATTCCAACTTTTAATATACACTCTTTTTCAGTGTAGACAAATGAAATCTATTCAGTCCTACTGTTTTCCCCTTATAGGCCTTTCTTTGTAACTTCTACAAAACCTTATCCATTTTGAAATAGGATCAATATCTGAAATAATATATCATTAATAAAATAGATAGTCATTTCTTTAATTTTTCATTTGGTTCTAGATCTGTTAGATCTAGATATAGTTAGCTTGCTAAATAAATTATATGATGATTACAATGTAAAAAATCCTTAATCAAATAAAGTCAGCAAAAAATAAGCATATAAAGCTTGTGAACTCTATGGGAGAGGGTGAGGGTGGGATGATTTGGGAGAATGGCATTGAAACACGTATGTTGTCATATGTGAAACGAATCACTAGTTCAGGGTCAATGCATGTTATAGGATGCTGGGGGCTGGCATGCGGGGATGACCCAGAGGGAGGATAAAGGGAGGAGGGAGGTGGGAGGGGGGTTCAGGAGGGGGAACTTATGTAAACCCGGGGCAAATTCATATCAATGTATGGCAAAACCAACCAATATAATATTGTAAAATAAAAAATAAAAGTTTGAAGAAAGAAAAAAAAAAGCTTGTGAAAGTGAAAAGAAAGTGAAAGTGAAGTCACTCAGTTGTGTCCGACTCTTTGTGACCCATGGATGGTAGCCTACCAGGCTCCACAGTCCATGGGATTTTCCAGGTGAGAATACTGGAGTGGGCTGCCATTTCCTTCTCCAGGGGATCTTCCCAACCCAGGGATCAAACCTGGGTCTCCTGCATTACAAACAGACGCTTTACCATCTGAGCCACTAGGGAAGCCCTGTAAAGCTTGTAGTAGTGTAGAACTGCATTTTGTACTTGACTCTGGTATGAGAGAATTAATTCTTAGGTAACTTGATAAAGAGTCTGGGGCCCTCAAGGAGGAGAAAGGGACATATGTTTTTCTTCCACATTGCTTTGTCTTAGTCACAGAATATTTCTATTTTTTTCCCTTAAACTCTGAGTTGTTATGACAACAATCTTTAAGGCTAACTTTAAGTCCAGAGCTGATGACTGCACAATAAAACAACTCATCTTGCTCAAGGGTATGTTTTTCCCTAAGCTCTGACTAATGATTATATAACAATAATATATCTTGCTTGAGGACCTGTTTCTCACTTTCTGACTAATCCTCTTATCTTAGAGGTCTGCTGTGGGAGTGAGTCTGGAAAGGCCTTTCTATTGTTGTGTGTGTGTGTGTTAGTCGCTCAGTCCTGTCCAACTCTTTGAGACCCCATGGACTGCAACCCACCAGGCTCCTCTGTCCATGAGATTTTCTAGGCAAGGATACTGGAGTGGGTTACCATTTCCTTCTCCAGGGGATCTTCCCAATCCAGGGATCGAACCCGGGTCTCCTGCCCTGCAGGCAGATCATTTACTGACTGAGCTACAAGGGAAGCCCTTGAAATATACATAAGGCCTTGGTAAGACCAGCCAGTGGGGCACCCTCTGCCCCCTTCTGATGTCTATGTCAGAAGGCTCTCTGTCCCCTGTAAGAAAACTTCTGCAACACAAAGCTCTGAGTGACTGAATCCAAGTCTCTGGTCCCAAAGCAAAATTCTCTCCTTCAGAGGTCACGAATTCGACACTGTTCTCTGTAAGCTATCAGGTACCAAAAGGAATTTATGATCTTTTAGTTTGAGAACAATTGATTGAATATTGCTTACATGCACACACAAAAACTAGTAACTAAAACTTCAAGAGAGAATAGTATTTTTCTACATTTAAGAATGCTTCCATTCTCAGCCAAAAAATGTTATGTAATTACATTTTCTATTAAATCACAATCTTTGATAATACATTTTCAACAATTCATGAATTTCCTCATTGTTTTGTATTTCCTTCCATAATTAAACACAGAATAAGATTAGGTCCATCCTCATCCAAGTGGAACTGAAAATTTGTAATTTCTTATGCACCAAATAATTTCAGGTGAATGTTTCATTCAAATAAAATTTATGAGGTTTCTGTTTCTATAAGCAACATCAGTCCTTTGGTATTTTTTCATTCTTTCTAAGAGAAAAAGGCAAAAATGTAATACAATAATCATATTCAACACTTGAACAAGCAAATATTTACATATAGTTTAACAAAAGACCCTAAGGATGAATGAACTGTTGGCATCACCATACAGAAAAATAAATTGGTAGTGAGTCTGCTAATGTCTAAAGTACATTTTATGTAAAGTTCAGCATATGAAAGGTGAAATACCTATATACTTCAATAGAATGATATGTCTTTTATAAAGAATTTTTTCCCTAAAAATTAAAATGGTTTTCAACCTTTAGAATCACCTGAAGGGCATGATTTCAGAGGGACTTGAAGTAACAGGATAAAAATTTTATCACTTATCATTCTTGAGTCTCCAGTCTACCAGTTCTTTTGATAAATTGCTCTATTTTCAAGGCACCTTAACAGGTTATCTCTCTGTGCTAACCTGAAAGCAGATGCTACAATCAAGGATAATATGACCAAGAAAATTTGTAAAATTTTCCCATCTAGAACACTGATAGCATGTCCCTAACTCATTCCTAGCTGATAATTTCAAGTACTTGGTGCTGTGCCTTTATTTCAAATTTATCTATGTTATCATTTTTATGTTATAATTTATTTTAGGTTTTATC
The DNA here is from genome assembly GCF_049115385.1 of Moschus berezovskii. Lineage (NCBI taxonomy): Eukaryota > Metazoa > Chordata > Mammalia > Artiodactyla > Moschidae > Moschus > Moschus berezovskii. Next base: position 16,765,708 of record NC_142482.1, on the reverse strand, counting down.
TCTCATTAAACTCCATCTTAAAGTATAAGATAGAGCTAGATTCATAAGTGAGCGATCCTGCTACCTGTGCTTATCTATTCAGATCTGGGGTCCTCACTGCTCAATGTGGGAGAAGTTATGTTTGTCACTTTAGTTTATAAGACCTACTGGATTCATTCAACACAAGAACATAGAGCCTGGCCTTAGTATTTGCTTCATTCACTTCATGATCTGGGGACAGAAATGTCCATGCCACCAGCTTACTCAATTTTGTGTCTTCTTTCATAAAAATTGGGGATTTCTTTCCTGTTGCTCCTCTTTAACTTTAGTGTTTTATTACATCTCAGCAGTCTGAGTGTTGTTATGTTTTCTGTTTAACCTGAA